>NC_090737.1:136056037-136111037 GCF_036898095.1 Palaemon carinicauda
CATCTAGTGCTCTCCTCACTTCCTCTATTGTAATCTCTCTCTCATTCTCATCTCCCATCACTGGCACCTCAACACCTGGAACCGCAATTATATCTGCCTCCCTATCATCCTCAACATTCAGCAAACTTTCAAAATATTCCGCCCAACTTTTCCTTGCCTCCTCTCCTTTTAACAACCTTCCATTTCCATCTTTCACTGTTTCTTCAATTCTTGCGCCGGCCTTCCTTACTCTCTTCACTTCTTTCCAAAACTTCTTCTTATTCTCTTCATATGACTGACCCAGTCCCTGACCCCACCTCAGGTCAGCTGCCCTCTTTGCCTCACGTACCTTGCGCTTTACTTCCACCTTTTGCTCTCTATATTTTTCATACTTCTCTATACTATTACTCTGCAGCCATTCTTCAAAAGCCCTCTTTTTCTCTTCCACTTTTACCTTCACTCCTTCATTCCACCATTCACTGCCCTTCCTCATGCTGCCTCCAACAACCTTCTTGCCACATACATCACTTGCAATCCCAACAAAATTTTCTTTTGCTAACTTCCACTCCTCCTCTAAATTACCAGTTTCTCTTACTCTCACCTCGTCATATGCCATTTTCAACCTTTCCTGATATTTACTTTTTACCCCCGGTTTTATTAGCTCTTCAACCCTCACTAGCTCCCTTTTACATCCACCTACTCTATTCCCCCACTCTTTTGCTACAACTAATTTTCCTTCCACCAAAAAATGATCAGACATACCGTTAGCCATACCCCTAAACACGTGCACGTCTTTCAATCTTCCTAACATTCTTTTCGTTATCAACACATAATCCATTAATGCCCTTTCTACTACTCTTCCATTTGCCACTCTTACCCATGTATACTTATTTTTATCTTTCTTTTTAAAAAAGCTAGCACTTATTACCATCTCTTGTTCAACACACATATCTACCAGTCTCTCACCACTCTCATTTTCACCTGGTACGCCATATTTCCCAATGACACCTTCTACCTCTCCAGCACCCACTCTAGCATTTAAGTCACCCATAACAACTACATAATTCCTTCTACCCAGTCCTTCTACACACCTAGTTAATTGATTCCAGAACTCATTCCGCTCTTCTTCACTTTTCTCACTACCTGGCCCATACGCACTGACAAACGCCCAACATTCCCTACCCAACCTAACCCTTACCCACATTAACCTAGATGATATCTCCTTCCATTCCACTACTTTACCTGTCATCCATTCACTCAACAATAAAGCCACACCCTCTCTCGCTCTTCCCCTTTCAATCCCAGACACTCTACCAGACATTTCACCAAACATCACTTCACCCTTTCCTTTCATCTTTGTCTCACACAAGGCCAATACATCCATCCTTCTACTTCTAAACATACTTCCAATCTCACATCTTTTACTCTCTATCGTACTACATCCACGCACATTCAAACACCCCAAAACTAGAGTGCGGGGAGCTGTCACTCTCACCCCAGCTCCATCTCTTTGTTGCTGTCTCACAGGATTTTCTATACAGGAGAGGGGGTTCCCAGCCCCCTCGTCCCGTCCCTTTTAGTCGCCTCTTACGACACGCAGGGATAACGTTGGCGCTATTCTAATTGTTTTATGCCCCCGCGGCCACAGGGGGCATATAATATATATATGTATATATATATATACATATATATATATATATATATATATATATATATATATATATATATAGATATACATATATAGAATATTTATATAATATCAACGAACACGGGATGCTGTTGTATTCAAATTATAATAATAATAATAATAATAGTAATAATAATAGTAATGATAATAATGATAATAACAACAATAAAGTCCAGGATCCATTTCATAATCAGTGAGAATTTACGACGAAAGAAGCATCTTCGGCGAAACGACCAAACATTCTGAGAACAGAAGAAAATATTGCAAAGGAAAAAAACTCCAGTTGCAAGGTGAGCGTGAACGAAGATTTAAGACAATGAAAAACTCCATTCAGTTACAGTGATCATAGGAAACTTAACACGTAAAGTTACGTCTAATTTTTCTGTTTTTTTTTTATGTTTTTCGACCTGTTTGACAAGGAATCTGTCGATTCAAGTTTTTGTTTACTTTCTGGCAAAAAAAAAAAATATAGGTGTTCATCATTGATATATAATCGTGAGAATAGTGGCGCATCTTTTAAAACAACATCCAAAATTATTATTGTTTCAATATATTAGCTGTTGTTAGCTTGAGAAAATAATTCATAATGTGCAGTTTTATATTTAATGGTTTTTGGAAAACGAATAATGAAAAAATTTAACTGAGAATAGCGAGAGGTGATCAAGTTAATCGAAATTTGCTACATAATTTTAGCAAATTAAGTTAAAATACCGTAATAAGAATGCTAATTTCAACGAGCTTCTTTTTAATCAAAACTCTGTACACAAAATACATAACTTTCATCAAAAATTCTAATTAAAAATACTTGAAGGCAATAGCAATTACATAACTGTGCGAACGGTAACATTATAATCTTGTTACCGTTCTTAAAGGGTTTTTAATTGCTCATTACTTCTCTTACAATTTATTTCCTTTCATAACTATGTTATTTTTCCCAGTTGGTGGAGCCCTTGGGCTTATAGCATCCTGCTCTTCCAACTAGGGTTGTGGCATAGATGATGATGATGATAATGATAATATTATTATTAATTATAATAATAAAACTTTACGTACGGTGATATATAACAGAGGAAAGAAAAGTTTGTTAATAATAATAATAATAATAATAATAGTAGTAAGAGTGATGTAAAGTGAGTTTTAACCATAATTTTATTTATATAAAAGGAAGAGAAATTAACTATACCCTACCACAGATAAAAAGCTAAATGTCCCCACTCTTCTTTCACCAATCTTTCCTATCAGCTTAAAAAAAAAGGAGAAAAAATATCCAATAGCATCTTAGAATGATCTCGAATCATTCTTGCCATTAAGACTAAACTCCAACGCGCACTGAAACCCTTCTGTTTGTTTTAAACAGCTCGAAGTGTTTGACAAGAGGCCAATTCTGAATGGGTTCGTCGTGCAAACAAACTGGTGATAAGACGAGAGAATTCAATTACTGGCAAACAGTCAACAATTGACTTGACGCCTGTTTGCAGAATCATTTATATCTCTTTGTAACGACAAACATCGTGATTGGACTTAACAACCAATCTAAGAACAAAGTTTATTTACCAATAAAAACTTAATAAATTCTTAATAATTCTCTCCACTCTATCAACTGCTTGAATGATTTATTTTTGTTATCTTGTCACAAAAAATAATAAAGCAAAAGATACATTGGTATAAAAATCGTTGACAATACTTCCATTAATAAAGATTACCATAATTTCACCTAGGGATTAATTTGCAATAGAAAATCAGCAAATTATATATATATATATATATATACACCGTATATATATATATATATATATATACAGTATATATATATACATATATATATACATATATTACATATATATGTGTGTGTGTGTGTATGTGTTGTACCCTCGGGCACACTTCTATCTAATTTCTCTTCCTCTTGTTTTGTTAAATTATTTAAAGTTTATATAAGAAATATTTATTTTATTGTTGTTAGTGTTCTTATAATTTATTTTTCCTTGTTTCTTTTCCTCACTGGGCTATTTTCCCTGTTGGGGCCCCTGGGCTTATAGGATCCTGCTTTTCAAATTAGGATTATAGCTTAGCAATTAATAATAATAATAATAATAATAATAATAATATATGTGAGAGAGAGAGAGAGAGAGAGAGAGAGAGAGAGAGAGAGAGAGAGAGAGAGAGAGAGAGAGAGAGAGAGAGAGAGAGAGAGAGAGAGAGAGAGAGAGAGAGAAATGATGGCGTTTATAAAATAAGCGAAATATCTTGAACGTTACCTTCGACCTACATTTAAAAAAAAAATCATTTTACAGATGAGTTATAAAAGAGATGGTCAGGATCTTCAAAGCAAATACGTCATCGAAACAATACATCAAAATTGACACATTACCTTGAGAGGCGAGACGTGGATATGCAGAACTATCAGAGACACTGACAGACAAACAGACAGAGAGATAACAGGCGAGTAGCTTAATATTTCCCATAATACCGAACACTAACTATGCTAGTAACCTTTATAACGTAAGTTATACCTAAGTAATTAATATCACATAACAAAGGAATGAAGAGAGAGAGAGAGAGAGAGAGAGAGAGAGAGAGAGAGAGAGAGAGAGAGCCGTACACACAGAGATGAACATTACTTCATATAGATCCACTGTTTATACCATTAAAATAAACGATAAATCTAGATGTATTTTGAAGTATTAATTCAAATTATAAAGGGGGACAAGTCCAAGTCCAGAACATCTTGGAGAGAAGTATAAAAGGATAACTCTAATATTATCATTATTATTAGCTAAGCTACAACCCTGGTTGGAAAACTAAATTAGGATGCTTTAAGCCCGATTATTATTATTATTATTATTACTAACTAGGTTACAACCCTAGTTGGAAAAGCAGGTTTCTATAAGCCCTATTATTATTACTAACTAGGTTACAACCCTAGTTGGAAAAGCAGGATGCTATGAGCCCTATTATTATTATTATTATTACTAACTAGGTTACAACCCTAGTTGGAAAAGCAGGTTGCTATAGGCCCTATTATTATTATTATTATTATTATTATTACTAACTAGGTTACAACCCTAGTTGGAAAAGCAGGATGCTATGAGCCCTATTATTATTATTATTATTACTAACTAGGTTACAACCCTAGTTGGAAAAGCAGGTTGCTATAGGCCCTATTATTATTATTATTATTATCACTAACTAGGTTACAACCCTAGTTGGAAAAGCAGGTTGCTATAATCCCTATTATTATTATTATTACTAACTAGGTTACAACCCTAGTTGGAAAAGCAGGATGCTATAAGCCCAAGGGCTCCAAAAGGTGAAAAATAGCCCAGTGAGGAAAGGAAATAAATTACATTACAACTAATTAAACATTTCAACGCCACTGCGAAACAGCGTAATGTTTTTTGGGGGTAAAATTAATAAAAGAAAAATTTGCACTATTTTAACAATGGGCAAAATAAATTATGATCACGATAGCTTCTTTTAACAATGCTAATATAAAAAAACATGACGTCAAAAACTGTTAGGCAACGAGCTCACAAACAGAAGTGGGAAAAGCTTCCTCCAAAGTCTAACATAAAGAGGGAAATATTAAAGAGAAGGAAAATATGGGAAAGCTTCCTCCAAAGACTAAGAAAAAGAGGGAAATATTAGAGAGAAGGAAAATGTGGAAAAGCTTCCTCCAAAGACTAAGAAAAAGAGGGAAAATTCGGAATATAGGAAAAAATCAAGAACGCAATGCATGTGATGTGCATTTATTCGTTGTTGAAATTTTGAAATAGAACGAGGTCCACATTTGGATAAATGAAATATTGTGCAAAATGAAATAACACACACACACACACACACACACACACATATATATATATATATATATATATATATATATATATATATATATGCATGTGTATATAAATACAATTTATACGTAAATATACTGTATAGTAAACACATACAGCACATATATATATATATATATATATATATATATATATATATATATATATATATATATATATATATATATATATACAAATATCATACAGTATATAACAATAATATGCATGTATATACAATATGTATACAGTATACTGTATATGTACATAATTTTTTGTATATACAAGTGTTTATGTATATATATATATATATATATATATATATATATATATATATATATATATATATATATATATATATATATATACATATATATATACACACACACTCCTACGCGTTAGACATACACATCCTTGGGTACACAGAATATACTTGGCACCATTACAATGGCGATTTCCACCTGTAAGGACACTCCCAAAATAAGTTCCAAATATCTCATTATAAATAACACCAGCATCACCCCAACCTCTCTCAACTCTAATTGGCCATTTCCTGGATATGGAAATTACCATCACTTTCATTAGTTAATTATCCTGTTATTTTCCCTTACGATTCGCTATAGTCCTTGTTTTACAACTAGGCCTATTCAGATTATAATATGTTCATGTATCATAGTTACGGTCTATAATCACTGATTATATTTCAGGTTTGCTTCCATTATGTGAGGAAATTAATAAATTACGTGGTTCGATATACTGCGAGTTCGTCACACGAAAGACTCGGAGCCACCCGCTACACGACCGTTTCGAACGTTGGCTCACTTGCTACTGCAAGAGATGAGCCGCTAGCCGCTGCTCTTCTGTTGACTGCGAGGATGGTCTGGCAAAGATAGACCTTGGCCTCAGGATTGCCAGGTTTTCTAAGTGAGAAAAGGCCAACTTGTGATCTACTGCATCTTTAAAATATCAACCCATTAGTTAAAAAAAAGGCCAAAAGTATGGCATTTAAGGCCAGCCTTTATTATAATATTGCTAATTGCTAACCAATTGCAAAAAAAGGCCAAATTTGAAGTTTCTAGCCTGAAAAAGGCCAACTGGCAACCCTGCTTGGCCTGGTCGCGCGGCGGGATAGAAAAGAATCGCTATATACTCGGACTACAATGCCAAGCATTTTAGACCCGCCAACAGAGAGGGGGGGGGGGGGGGTGGACAAGAGTAGGCGTTTGTTTGGGCTGATTCTCCCGTGGGCGGGGGGAGGGCTTGGGCCGCGGTAGACGACGCCCTGCCTATTACGCACCCATCGACCCGCCCACCTTGGTCTATCTATTGCTTAATCAAAACTAGGCCTAAACCATGGCCACCCGTTGCAAAAAAATGGAAGGGGCAAGATGAAAATTGAATATATTATGGAATATATATTAATGGATTAGAAAAGCGTAATTTTTTATCAATATTTACTGTTTTCGAATTCTAAAATGTATTTTCTCAATATCTAATCAAAATCCGGTGTCATTAACCTAAGCGGATTACTAGACCATAAAATATTGAGCAGTTTGAGTATTTTAGACAAACGTTGGTCGACGCAAATTAACAATAACATAAAATAAATCAGAGATGCATAGTTGTCTAAAAACCCATCTTAGCCACAATTGCAAGCCAGTGTAAAAATAAATCATTAGTTCCAGATTCCTGACTGCTAACACAGCAAAATAAGTTTGCGGCCACTCTATCTATTAATAGATGAGTTCACATAGATTCAAGGAGTCTAACCGTATACTTAGTGATATAACTGAGGTTTTCTCAGTAAACACAAATAACAGGCTTAATGCAAATCATAAGTTTTGTATTTATCTTTCTTGAAATCTGTTGGGATAACATTTAATCAGTTTGGGCAACGTGGTAAATTTGGCTTTTTAATAACTATTCTTTCTGATTCATTATCCGACTTATGTATAACATCAGCTCACTGTTAGGGTTTTGCAACACACCCACTCTTATCTTGTTCTACCCCTAGAGAGTTATTGGGTCCTTTCACTGGCCACACAGCACTACATTGGATCCTCCTCTCTGGTTACGGTTCATTTTCCCTTTGACTATGCATACACTGAATAGTTTGGACTATTCTTTACATTTTCTCCTCTGTCCTCATACACCTGACAACACTGAGATTACCACACTGGTCATTCTTAATCGCTCAGTCGCTACTTTCCTCTTGGTAAGGGTAAGCAGCTCTGCTAGGGGAAGGACGCCAAAATCAAACCATTGTTCTCTAGTCTTGGGTAGTGCCATAGCCTCTGTGCCATCGCCTTCCACTGTCTTGGGTTAGAGTTCTCTTGCTTGAGGGTACACTCGGGTACACTATTCTATCTTATTTTTCTTGCTCTTATTTTATTAAAGTTTTCATAGTTTATATATGGAACATTTATTTTAATGTTATTGTTCTTGAAATATTTCATTTTAATTGTTAATTACTTCTCTTATTCCCTTTTTTCCTTCCCTCACTGGGCTATTTTCCTTGTTGGAGCCCCTAGGCTTATAGCATCATGCTTTTCCAACTAGGGTTGTAGCTTAGCAAGTAATAATAATAATAATAATAATAATAATAATAATAATAATAATAATAATATAATCATCTATGCACTTTCCTCTGAAGATTGCTTTTAGTTTGAGCCTGTGTAACCTTGACTTCATTATAAGGATCAACTTATCTATACCCATTTCTGATTTATGGCTGTGGGCCATTCCTTTCCATGAATACGACTTTTGCCTCCCTTTCTTCTTCTCTTTAATTGTTTCCTCTAGTTTTTCTATAATTCTTTTCATAATTTCCTTTTTTTCATAGTTCTTTACCCCTAATTTCTTATTTCACTTATTTTCATTGTATATTTAAAAAAAAAAAATTCAGTGCTGATGCTCACTTTCAATATAGGTCCTGCAACTGTTCTTCAATTGCTTCCTCTATCTTTTCCATAATTTTTTTCTTAATTTCCTTTTTCATAGTTCTTTACACCTAATTTCTTATTTCTCATATGTTCATACTATATTTACAACAAATTTCTACAATGCTGCTGCTCCAGAATTTTCAATATGGGTTCTGCAATTTTTCTACAATTATCTCTCTGATTAACCTCTTTTCATAGAGTTCACGATGTTATAGTCTGTTCTAAAAAACATCAACCATTTTCCTGTTTCTGCTATGATGCCCCAGTATGAAGTACTTGATGGTTATTCATATATATTTCTTATTATTCTGTATTGAAGGGATTCCAGATTTTCATATCCTTATCTCTTATTGCAGACCTCAGGGACGTTACCACATCGGCCACCACAACCAGGTTTGTCCAGGTTTTATATTATCACTTATATGGTACAATCTGTCTTTCTGCCAATGTCCATCATAGCATTCATGTCCATACATTACCTACCTTCTTTGTAGAATTTGCATTGTATATGTTTATCTATAGACCAAATTTGTAGTGCTGACTACGAGTATGGAGGCATTCAGATGCCCGGCCTTTTTTACCGAATACATTTCTAAAATACATACACATTCTTTCAATACTTCTAATCGTCTACACGTTCATGTTCAGGTGTGGGGTGGAGATTTGCCTTTTCATCGGCACCTTCTTAGTTACCTTCTTTATTCTATTTATTTTCTTTTCTTTTCCTTTTTTTCCACATTTGGTATATGTAATTTCTTTTCCATTCCTTCCTCCTTAAATAAAATATTTCCTATTGTTTTTTTTTTCTTTTCCTCTTCATATGGCTGTTATTATTATTATTGTTATTATTATTATTATTATTATTATTATTATTATTATTATTATTATTATTATTACTAATTGCTACGCTACAACCTTAGTTGGAAAAGCAGGATGCTATAAGCCCAGGGGCTCCAACAGGGAAAACAGCCCAGTGAGGAAAGGAAACAATGAAAAATAAAATATTTTAAGAACAGTAACATTAAAATAAATATCTCCTATATAAACTATAAAAACTTCAAAACCACAAGAGGAAGAGAAATAAGATAAAATAGTGTGCTCGAGTGTTCCCTCAAGCAAGAGAACTCTAACCAAAGACAGTGGAAGACCATGGTAGAGAGGTTATGGCACTACCCAAGACTAGAGAACAATAATTTGATTTTGGTGTCCTTTTATTTTTCTTCTCTCTCTCCAAGGTCCTGGCAGTAAGGTATAAAATAGGAAAGATCTTTTATCTTTGCTCCTATGCACAGCTTACACTTTTGCATCTTTTCCTATTATTTAACCTTAAACAGTTAGTTCTAGGTCTGTACATGAACCGAGTCTGTTTGGTATTATAAAACATTTCTTCTCCTATCTGACCTTTTTCGTATGCATAAATTTCTAAAATACTTTTCTCACTATCTCTTCCTTCCCTTTTTTACTATCTACTTCTCTAATCTTGGCCTTGACATCTTCCATTCTATTGTTCATATTCATATCTTTCTTTCACCCATTTAATACTTTCATCCTTTTTAATTATTCCAAAAATTTCAACATATCATTTTTTCCCTCTTCTATCCTTTTCATAACCTTAGCCTTCCTCCTGCTATCCTAGTCTTTATTCTCGACATTCCTACCTCTTTCCAAAAAGTAGCTACTTCTGTGAATTTGTGAGATTTTTTTTTTTTTGATCATTTTCTTCTTAGACGTCTTAAAACATTTTTCTTTGTCCCTCTGTTTCTTCCAAAATATTTTAGGCTTTCTGTTACTGTACTTTTATAAACTCTACCTCTTTTTTTTTCTATTATACTGTACATCAGTGTATGACATTTATCTTTTTATCCCTAACACAATCCTTACATACTTCTATTAACACTCTTATATTTCTTTACATATCTTTTTAAGTTTTGTTAATTCGTTAATTCACGCACATTCAGTGGCTACTTTCCTTTTGGTAAGGGTAGAAGAGACTCTTCCGCTATGGTAAGCAGCTCTTCTAGAAGGACACTCCAAAATCAAACCATTGTTTTCTAGTCTTGGGTAGTGTCATAACCTCTGTATCAAGACCCTCCACTGTCTTGGGTTAGAGTTCTCTTGCTTGAGGGTACACTCATGCACACTATTTTATCGTATTTCTCTTCCTCTTGTTTTGTTAATGTGTTTATAGTTTACTTAGGAAATATTTATCTTATTGGTGTTACTGTTCTTAAAATATTTTATTTTTCCTTGTTTCCTTTCCTCACTGGGCTATTTTTCTCTGTTGGAGCTCCTGGGCATATAGCATCTTGCTTTTACAACTAGGGTGATAGCTTAGCAAGTAATAATAATAATTACATGGAGGGTATCTACCTAATATTTCTTCCTCTGAGAAGGCATAAAATTCAGTTGAATTGCATTCCATCCATTTCTAGAAAAGAATGTTCGCTTCATACTATTGTTTTATTAAAAACAGGACGTTCGTACCTTTTAGCAGAATCTTCTATTTCGGGATGAGCTTAAGCTAACATGATATTAAATTTCTCTTATTGTTACATAGCAGTCTACCATTATTATGGCACACAGTTTCTTAGCAATTTTATTTATTTTGCTTATGAAAGGCCTTCCTATACTATTTCTACTCGCCATTGACATTAACCTCTTTTTTTAAATCATGGCAGCGGAGTTTAAACTGTGGTACACCCATTGCCTCTTAGCTAAAACCTACTACTAAATTCTTCTGGTATTCTATAATAAAAATCACCTAGTGCCCGATGATACAGTATTTGACACAATACAGCTACCTTATCCCACTCGCTAAGTAATCACAACAAAAAACAATAAATAAACATGCCCGTAAGAGACAAGCACAATCAAATACTAAAGCAGGCAGAAGAACCGAAAATAATAACAAAAGCACATAACAGTTCAAGAGCGCATGTTACTCAGCAGCATCTCTTAGATATTACTAGTTTTCACTGAAGAAAAAAATGAGGTGGATACTTTCAGACCAGATCACACGAATGAAAGGCTGAAATTCTACAAAAAAAATTTGTTTACACGTTACTTCTTACAAGCACAGATATTATCAGGGTAATATAACTTCTTGATAATTCCATTTCATTCAAAAGGTTTAAAAGGAACTCATGAATGGCAGAGGCAAGAGACAGCAGGATATTCTAGAGACTGACCATATTTTGTACACACATGACTAGCACCCAAGACCTTCTCCAGAAAGCCAGGACCAGAGGGGCCCAGGAAATGGCTGCTGATGACTGGTGAGGTTGCAGACACTACTAGAAACTACCGAGTTTGAGTGGGTCTCAAACTGCAATCTAACAAATTGACAAGCATAGAAGTTTCCAATTCCAAGGGGATTATCATTAATGATCAAAGTATATTTCTTTTTGAAGGAGGAACAAGTATACAGTATGTATATTCAATATACCTCCATTCCGTTGAGATACTACCACTAGTGTGTTATGGGTCCTTTCACTGGCCTTCTGTTGGATCCTTCTCTCTCGTTACGGTTCATTTTCCCTTTTCCTACACATACACCGAATAGTCAGGCCTATTCTTTATGCACTCTCCTCTGTCCCCATACACCTGACAACACTGAGATTACCAAACAATTCTTCTTCACCCAAGGGGTTAAGTACTGCACTGTAGATGTTCAGTGTCTACTTTCCTCTTGGTAAGGGTAGAAGAAACTTCAGCTATGGTAAGCAACTCTTCTATGAGAAGGGCACTCCAAAATCAAAACATTGTTCTCTAGTCTTGGGTAGTGACATAGCCTCTGTACCATAACCTTCCACTGTCTTGGGTTAGAGTTCCCTTGCTTTAGTGTACACTCGGGCACACAGTTGTATCTTATTTCTCTTCCTCTTGTTTTGTTCAAGTATATATAGTTTATATAAGAAATATTTATATCAATATTGTTACTGTTCTTGAAATATTTCATTTTCCTTGTTTCCTTTCTTCACTGGGCTATTTTCCCTGTTGGAGCCCCTTTGGCTTACAGCATCCTGCTTTTCCAATTGGGATTGTAGCTCAGCAAGTGATAACAATACTGCACCAATGTCCTACCATGATGGATATCCTAACTAGGGATACCATGATTTAAAAAAAATAAGTTTCTTTAACCAAGTGATTAGGATCATGTAGTCTCTGCACTCTTATTTTAACAAGCCTACTACCACAAAGTTTTTCCCCGGGTGTTGAGGCACTAACGTTAATTAATGTATAAACTAGTGTCCATGGGTTTTGCATGTACTTTAGTTTCAAAATTATTATTATTATTATTATTAATTGATAAGCTACAACCCTAGTTGGAAAAGCAGAATGCTATAAGCCCAGGGGCTCCAACAGGGAAAATAGCCCAGTGACGAAAGGAAACAAGGAAAAAATAAATATTTTAAGAATAATATTAAAATAAACATCTCCCATATAAACTAAAAAAACTTCAACAAAACAAGAGGAAAAGAAATTAGATAGAATAGTGTGCCCGAGTGTACCCTCAAGCAAGAGAACTCTAACCCAAGATAATGGAAGACCATGGTGCAGAGGTTATGACACTACCCAAGACTAGAGAACGATGGTTTGATTTTGGAGTGTCCTTCTCCTAGAAGAGCTGCTTACCATAGCTAAAGAGTCCCTACTATCCTTACCAAGAGGAAAGTAGCCACTGAACAATTACAGTGCATTAGTTAACCCCATTGGTGGAGAAGAATTGTTTGGTAATCTCAGTGTTGTCAGGTGTATGAGGACAGAGGAGAATCTGTAAAGAATATGCCAGACAATTCGGTGTATGTGTAGGCAAAAGGAAAGTGAACCGTTACCAGAGAGAAGGATCTAGTGTAGTACTGTCTGGCCACTCAAAAGACCTCATAACTCTCTAGAGGTAGCATCTCAAATTTCCAACCAAAATATCAAGAAATGGAAATCACTGGTTTTCCACTTTTCCCAGTTATAAAATTGATTTAAGTTTCTCATGGATATATAAGATACAGAAAATCTACGAGCCTTCCAACTTCTCTTTGTTACCTACGTTCAATAAAAACTATCACGCCATCTACACATCTCTTTCAGAGGATCAGTTTCATGTACGTTTAAATCTTACCAATAAATACTCAGTATTTAAAGTTTTGAGAGTCCTTTTATACTGAAAGACTCAGTTTCCATATAGGTTTCTGGATGGCTAACTACACTCACTCACAAAGGGAAATTAATCCTTTGGTACCTAATGGTATACAGTACACCTCTGTACACCATGCTAGCAGACGATGACAATGCACAAAAATGAATTTTGTAAAAAAAAAAAATATATGTACCATACCAGTATCACAACTCATTTTTCAGAGCACTATATTAACTGCAAGATTAATGAAACATTCAATAAACATCAAGAGATAAACTAATATCTATTCCAAAACCAAAACGAGAAGGAAATACAGAGGAAAAAAATTACAGAAAAATCCACATTACAAGATTCTGTACTCACTTGATGTGGAGGAGGTGTAAGTCTCAAGAAGTCTGCCGGCAGTGGTAAAAGCATAGGAGGATTCCAGTTCTTCTGGGCTCGCATTGATAATGATTCCTCGGATTGGGCAAGTCCTCCTCGCCTTCAAATAAAGAAAAAATTATGGTCAAGTATCAGTAAAACTTGATTCACACATATTAAATAAATCAAATCAGCTCAGCAGTTAGATAATGTACTTGCATTGCCTCAACCAAAAAAGAACACTGTACTGTACATTTTGACTTGAAAAGGATGCTTAAATTGGACAGCAAAAACATTTCTTCACAAGGCATTACTGTAAATATACAATTTTGATGGGGAAAAATTGAAAAAAAAAAGGAATATTAAAATTGAAAACAAAAAGGAAAATTAAAATATTAAATAATTTGGCATTCAAATTCCAACAAATCTTTCATTCTAGTTATACTGAACAGATAGAAAAACACCAACAATTGGCCGGATTACGGAAAATGATAACAATCCGTCGGTCTTTCTGTGATAAACTTCTATACTTTATTCAGATAAATGAGGTAATGTAATAAACTTACATTAATTACACAAACAATGACAGAATTCAGAAAAATTATTGAACCACCTAGTAATTTTGGCAGTCTCAGTCATTTCTTAAAAAAACTGCTTAGGAAATTTTGCAGGATTTTTGGGGGAGATAATTTGAAGCAAGACTAACTGAAGAAGTTTGAGAGCTACATTATCATTATTATCATTAAAATTATTATTATTATTATTATTATTATTATTATTATTATCATTATTATTACTAGCCAAGTACAGCCCTAATTGGAAAAGCAAGATGCACAAGACCAAGGGCTCCAACAGGGAAAAAACAGTAACACAAAATGCAATGCAATGGGGATCGAAGAAGTGCTACAAATTTCATCGAACACCCTTTCTCATGTGTTTAGTGTATATTAAATTAACTTCTAAGGAGTAGTTACCATACAATACCTATAGCACTGATCAATGCTCATTTGAGAAAACTATTTAAGTGTATAGGAAAACTAGAAGTAAAGGAAAAATGCATAAAATGTTAAACCTTACTACACTATGCATGTAATAAGATAAGTATGAAATATAGCAGAGTACTCCATACAATACAAAATGGAAAACTGCAAGACATATACGAATTTAATCCGTTCCACAACCGACTTCGGATGTAGAAAATGTTTGGATGTCGAAACGAATTTTCCCATAAGAATACATTGAAATAGAATTAATCCGTGGTTGAGCCCAAAACCTATGATAACTCCTTACTAAATTACTACACATAATTACCCATGAGAATAATGCACACTAAATTAGATAATAGACATGTAAAAAAGAATAATTATCAAAAAATGATGAATAAGAATCGGGTTTTTAGCATCACTTTACCTTAGAAACTCCAGCGCAGGTGTTGTTGGTCTTGCTACGCAGAGAGGAGACGGACGGGCGGCGAGGAGGTAGAGAGGTTAACTACGATAAACGTACACTACCGTAACTTATTCTAACTTACACTAAGTGAACTTTAACATAACTTAGCTTATTTTTTTTTTTTTTATATTTTATATTTTTTTTTAAGTTTTCTTTTTTTCTTTTTGATGATTAATTTTAATCACTTTCACTCTCTCCACTTAAAATTGATTGAATTTCTTTCGCTTCACTCTTTGCCGTTTTCTTTGAACCACTTCCATCCTCTTCATCACGAGTTCGCTTCGTAGTTTTTTTAAAGAAACTATCGATAGATAGTTGCTTGGTACGGCTTTTCAGAATGTTTCGAAAGTGAGTTAGGCAAACATCATCGAACTGCGCAACTACACGACAAACCTGCAATTTTCTTGGGTGGTATTTGTCGATGAAGTCGACCACGTCTTGATATTTTCCTAACACCTCCTTTATTTGCGCCGAATCTAACACATGTTCTACCTCCTCGATCCCTTCCTCGTCATCACTCATGTGCTCAGACATAGCAAGGAGTTCCTTGAGCTCCTCTGTGGTAAGTTCGTCGTGATGTTCGGCGACGAGTTCCGTGATGTCATCTGCGTCGACCTCCAGACCCATGGACTTGCCAAGGGAGACGATTTCCTCTACGTCTTCCGCTGCTCCCACCACGGGATCAGGTTCGGGGTCAAAACCTTCGAAATCTCGGGGAGAAACTGCATCAGGCCACAGCTTCTTCCAGACAGAATTGAGGGATCGTCGAGTTAATCCCACCCAAGCCTGATCTATGATCTTCAAGCAGTGCACGATGTTAAAGTGGCTTTTCCAAAATTCACGCAAAGTTAAGTTTGTGCTTTGCGTGACATTAAAGCACTGCTTGAATAGGTGCTTGGTATAGAGCTTCTTGAAATTCGAGATGACTTGCTGGTCCATGGGCTGGAGGATAGAGGTGGTATTCGGTGGAAGATACAGCACCTTTATGAACTTAAATTCATCGAAGATATCATCTTCAAGTCCGGGGGGGTGAGCGGGTGCATTGTCAAGGCATAGCAGGCACTTTAAAGGCAATTTATGCTCATGAAGATACTTCTTCACAGAAAGGCCGAAAACTTGGTTAACCCATTGCACAAAGAACTGCCTAGTGACCCAGGCCTTCGAGTTGGATCGCCAGAAAACATGAAGCTGGTCCTTATCCACGCTGTGTGCCTTAAAGGCCCTAGGGTTCACAGAATAGTAAACCAGTAAGGGCTTGACTTTAAAGTCCCCGCTAGCGTTGGTACATAGGGCAAGAGTCAACCGATCCTTCATTGGCTTATGCCCAGGCAATTTCTTCTCTTCGGCGGTGATGTAGGTTCGACTGGGCATCTTCTTCCAAAACAGCCCGGTTTCATCACAATTAAACACTTGCTGCTCTACGTAGCCTTCTTCCAGCACGATCCTTTCAAAGTTCTTGACAAAGTCAGCTGCAGCCTTTGTGTCCGCACTAGCAGCCTCTCCGTGGCGAACAACTGAATGAATCCCGGACCGTTTCTTAAATTTCTCAAACCAGCCACGAGATGCCTTGAAATCGTCTGAGGAAGGTTCGGTTGAACTCTCCCCAGCATCACCCCCAGAGCTCTCCTCCTTCAAGTCCGTGAAGATGGCGTGCGCCTTCTCGCAGATGATGGTTTCGGTGATGGTGTCGCCAACAATCTCTCTGTCCTTGATCCAGATTAGCAGAAGTCGTTCCATCTCTTCTATGATAGGGCTACGGCGTTTTGAAATAATGGTGATCCCCTTAGAAGGTTTCACTGCTTTAATAGCTTCCTTCTGTTTCAGGATTGTCGAGATCGTCGACATATTACGGCCATATTCTTTAGCAAGTTCACTCACGCGGACGCCACGCTCATGTTTTTCAATAATTTCTTGCTTTACGTCTAAAGAAAGCATTTCCTTCTTCCTTTTCTCACCACTACCACTACCACTTGCAAAACTAAGCCTTTTAGGACCCATACTTTAGGTAAAATACCGTAAAAGGATGCACGTAAAAAATCACGATTGAAACAGTACAGTAATACAGGGCACAACCGCAAGAAGCCGACGAGAACAGAGGACTGACCCAAGCCACGCTAATTGAGGGTCCCTCCGAGGTCGAAGTGCTGCCTTCTATCGGCGGAAATAAAAAACACATCCGGCGCTATGAGTACCAACTACGCGTACGGGTATTGTTTACTTCGGGTGTCGAAAAAAAATTCGGGTGTAGAGTAGGAACGTGTTCGAATTGTACTTAGCGTGTCGAAAAATTCGGATACAACCGGTACGACGAAAATTGCTTACTTCGTGTGTCGAAATAAAATTCGGGTGTAGAGTAAAAAATGTGCTTGAATTTTACTTCGGATGTTGGAAAATTCGTACGTAGAGGTTCCACTGTACATAAAGGTTTAAAGGCTACTCATGAATGGCAGAAGCAAGGGACAGTGACATTGCCCTATCAAGCAGGACAATGCCCTAGAGGCTGACCATATATACATATAATCAATGCCGAAGCCCCCTTTCCACCCAAGCTAAGACCAAGGAGGGCCAGGCAATGGTTGATGATGACTTAGCAGATAGACATATAGGGTCCCCCAAACACCCCATCCTTAGCTCACAAGGACGATGAGGTTGCAGCGACCAAAAGAACTAACGAGATTGAGCGGGACTGGAACCCCAGTCTGGTGTTCACCAGTCAGGATCGTTACCACATCGGCCACCACAAGTGATGTTGCAAACCTCAACATAAGTGATATTGCAAACCTCACAAGTGATGTTGTAAACCTCATCACAATACCGTATGTAAATCAATAATCAAAATAGGAAGATACAAACTAATATGCGACATAGATAGCACATCAAAATTATTGTTAACAAACATAAGGATATGAACTAATTGCAATCCCTCTTCAAAATGAGATGGACTTGAAGAACACCAAATAGTTGTCCTTATTACTACATAACAAAAAAGTTTTATAAAGCCCGTTAAATACTTCTAAAGACTCCCATGGGGCTTATCCTAAAATACTTTTCACTTATCGAGAGGTAAGAATTGGGCCCTGGATAAGTTAACTAAATTGTACATCTAAGTGACAAAAAATCCTAAGGCAGCCAGAAAGCTAATGATGTCAAGATATTACAAGTTCAAGTATTGTACTATCAAAAGTTGGATGATTTCATGAATTGCCTACAGGTAGAGGCTTGTCACTATTATCGTCATCCACAATACAATCAACTAGCCTAGTCTTCCCTGACTTTTCCTTCGAACTAACAGCAAGTTTCCTTTAGCACTGGCACTGTAAACTTGATTGGCAGTTATTACAATGTACTATCACACAAGAGGTACCATGTAAGAAGAATCTTTTCACAATGTAATTTAAATCACATACAGTAGTTGCCTGGCTGATACACCAAGGGAATGTGGATAATGAACTTCCAGAAACAATTCCTGTGAACACTCCACATTAATTGCTTAGAAAGCTAGGGGATGACATCTTGATGCACAGTAATAAGCAAACAATCTGAAGTACCGTACGTCTTGCCAGTAGCTGGCGACTGAATACAACAGATGACAAAGAGAATGGCACTTCAGTTGCCACTTAGAGCAAGAATGTTCATTCCTTTACTAATGACAAAGAGAAGGACGCTTCAGTTACCACTTAGAGCTAGAATGTTCATTCCTTTACTAAGTGCATATATTTATAGTAGGGAATAAAATCAGAAAAGTTAAACATTTAGCGATTAAGGTTGATAAAACAGAGCTTCTAGAGAAGAAGCAATATGAGCAAAATGAACATCAGGGGAATTTCATAGAAATAACATACTGTATGGTCTTTAACTCTGTATTCAATTAAAGAAAACTATCTCTATCTTTTATTTATATGAATCTAAGTAAGATTTCTTAATCCTATTTTTCAATTTCAATAACATTAAAGTTAAAACCTTCACATACTGCAATTACCCATAAAAACTATACATGATATAACACTAAATATCAAAATTGATACTATACTGATGATGAACAATCATTCCATATGACTTTAAAATACTTATGAATATAAAAAAAACAAAAACTTACAGAGGAGAACGATGGGGTGATGGCACAGCTTGATGATAACTCGGGGGTGGCGTAGCCGAGAGAGCATACGAAGGCGGTAGCTCATTACTAGCTCCACCTCCACCATGGGGAGCCAATTGACTAACTACTCCTCCACCTTGACTCTCTGTGTCTGTTGTCATGGTTAACAATTGGTCGATGGTTTCGTGAACGGCCCCATGATTAGCACGTAGCACAGCCTAAAAAGCAATAAAAACAGCATATTCAATGCATATGAAATTGATTAAATTTAGCATGAAAAAATTACATGGGCCAATAATAAGAATATACAGATAATGACAATATCAAGGAGTTTCTGGAGCCACCTGAAATACTGATGAGGTGATAAAAGTGTGAAGCAAGTTGCTCCAGTGGCAATAATACACAGGTACACACATAAGCACCGGAAAGGACCTCCTAAGTTAAGAATGCCAATAGTTACTTCGGCTATTAGTTTCAAAGGCCGGCAAAGAGGAGTACCTCAGGATGTATACCTGGGCAGATATAGTAAAAACTAATAGATCCTCTAGAAGGGATTGGATGGAATAATGATACCTAGGCAGATATAGTAAACACTAATACTGTAGATCCCCCAGAGGTGATTTGATGGGATAATGAAGGGATGGAGTGGAATCTTGAATATCCACACGAGATACAAAATCCTCCAGATCCTCTGACAGCTGCTGTAAGCTTGTTTTCACTTTCCTTTAAGGCTTTCTACCTCCTATGGAGGATAACATTTAAGACAGATATGACTACTAAAGACAAGAGCCATGGTAAATCTCTCAAGAGTAAAGGGGGTTCAGGATGACAAGGTGATAAATGTCATGACTCTTTCATCAGGAGAATTAGAGCATTTAAAAGACCTATCATACCAACAACCACAGATAATCAGACCAATCTTTATATCTAAACTAAATTCCCAGGTATTTTACTAGCACCCTAAAAATTACATAGCACATGGATGTCTTTCTCTAGGTTATAATGTACATGAAACCAATTTGCTGTACTCAAGTACAGAGAAGTAATGACCCATTAAAAACTTAAATGCCAGATGAAAATGATTAAACACAAAGCTAACCAAACAATCATAAGCACAAGATTAACAGACCTCGGTTTATCAGACTTCTTTACTCATAAGCTAATTATTATGAGTTTCTGGTTTGACTACTGTTTTTAACATAATGCATTCCACAGCTTGGTTTCAGAAAACTGTACTGTATCTCTTATATATAGTAACATGGTAGCTATACTATAGGGTCTTTCTTAATAAGATTTCACTACTTATCACGAGGCCAGATCCCTGATCATTTAATAAACAGAGCTACTGTATGAGCAAGCATCTAGCAAGTAATGAAAAACTGAAAAACTTTTACTTTACGTATAAAAAAATAAAACACTTCTCACATTATGCTACATAAAATGAAAGTAGATGTGACTGTCAACACCACCAAGAAAAACACTTATATGTATTATTATCATCATTACTAGATAAGCTACAACTCTCGTTGAAAAAGCAGGATGTTACAAGCTCAAGGGCTCTGGGAGGAAAATGTAGTCCGGCAAGGAAAAGCAATAAATATACTACATGAGAAGTAATGAACAAATAATATCAAATATCTTTAGAATATCAATGTTAAAATAGATCTGCCATATACTAACTATGAAGAGACACATTAAAATATTCACTGCAAGTTTGAACTTCTGAAGCTCTACCGATTCAACTGCCTGATTTGGAAGATCATTCCACAATATGGTCATAGCTGGAATAAAACTTCTAGAATACTTTGTAGTGTTGAGTCTGATGATGGAAAAGGCAAGATGTTAGAATTAACTGCGTAATACATACAGGAAGGAAAGATTTGAATGCAATGGATGGTTAAAATTATGAAAAATCTTATTTAACATGCATAAAGAACTAACTGAAAAATAATACCAGAGATTAATATCCAGCTCAGGAATAAGAAGTTTTTGACCAACAAATTAAAATGAGAGTCAGCAGCTGATGATCCGCCTGGAAAACTATTCAGAACAAGGCAGAATGAAAGAATTATAACATTTCTTCACAATAGATAGATCACTGAAAATCTGACACTCTCAATAAGCCATTTTTTTGTACAATTGAAGAAGAAACCGACATGATGTATTTCTAAAAAGAAAATTTGCAATCAAGAATCATAGTTAAAGAAACATCATCAATGTAGAAATCTAGATGTTGAAAAGCCACTGTCCTCGACTTACTTACAATCATACTTTGAGTTTTGTTAGGGTTCAACTTCATGCCCCATAATTTGCACCATCCACTAATTTTAGCTAGATCTCTATTGACGGATTCAGAAACCCCATATCGACATTTCAGAGACAGAATTTAACGAGAGAGTAGCATCACTTCTAGGCCAAACCATATCATGTGTATACTGTGGTATGAAAGTAATGGGAAACAAACACTACCCCCAGGAACACCAGAGTCACATTCCTATAATCACTTACAACTATTTATAATCTGTTACTTAAAGATTCAATAACGATGCTAAGAAAAGATCAACCTACTCCCAACTATTTGACTTTGAAAAAAGGGCATCATGATTAATAGAGTCAAAGACAGCACTAAAATCAATGCCAATCATAAAATTTGTTGAATACAATCAAAGGATTTTTGTACAGCACTGAAAATTGTAAGAAGGGCAGCATATGCTTCAAGGCCTTTGCTAAAACCAAATTTCAAACTTGGGAAAGATGATTAGCTTCAGAATGCCTATCTAAAATGTTTTGCCAAAAGATGTTAAAAAACTTTAGATAATATGAGTTATGGAAATTAGGTAGCAATCAGCAGGGCTAAAACTACCACAAACACATGACTTAATTGAGTACCATTCCCAATTCTCCAACAAGTGCAAAAAGAACCTTTTCTTGCTACCTTGCAGAAAATAACAGACAACTTAGGAGCTAGGAAATCTACTGTAATAAAAGACCTCTACATAAGAGAGCAATACTGTTCTCCGAGCAAATGAAAATTAGTAAAATTCATTAGGCCCAAGCCCCTTAACCTAATATCCAAACTTAATCGCAGAGATCTAAACCTAGCTAAGTATCAGAATCTATAAACCAGGCAGGCATGATGCTGGTTATCCCCCATATACAGTACTTGCAATGGTCAAATAAAGTAAAAAGGGTGAACAGATTAACTGTTAAAACAGAAAAGTGCAACTTACAGTGCAACTGTCAAAGGAAAACATTTGATTTCCAATTGTTTCACTAACAATAATCATCACACTTAATTTTGTTCATAAAAGAACAATTAGGAGCATAAACCATCACCAAAAGAGAAAATGAGTAATTCAATAATGAACCTGTCAAATGTAATATAAAATGAGCGTAGAACAGTCATATCCTTGGTTAAAAAAAAAAAGCAAGTGTGTATTACTGGTGCACATAATTAGAATGACAATCACTAAGATATTTTGGAATTTTAATATTCATCAGCACTTCTTTTCTACGAAAGATATTTCTCATTTCTATCAGTGTATCTTCATTATGTACCTAATGCCACCAATTAATTTTTGGGTTATCTAGACCTTTCCCACTAATATTCTTAGTGTTCATCCCAAGAAGCTCCCCCAAAGTTTTTTATTAAAGTATATGCTCTGTTATCTCCTTTATGTAGCATTTTATATCTAGCATATATGGTATAACATTAGGCAGAAAACAAGGTGGGACATACTCTTTTCTTCCAGTGCATATCAAGAAAAAGAGATGGCAGACACTTAACCTTGCAATAAAGTGATAGGCTCGGTAAAGTTACAGGTTTGTGATGAAACAAATGGACAATTGAAAGGGAAGAGTAAAAAATCCCTAAAGTCTAACTGAAAATCCAAATGGGGAACATGAAATGACAAATTCATAGATAATTTGTATTTTTCCTAGCTATACAAACCTTAGCTATTTACATGGGGTAATTACTTCGGCGTAGCTGAATGACGAGCCATAAAAGTTTTAACGAGGGTTTACTACCCCACCGCTAGTTAGCGGGGGGTAAGGAGGGGTAGCTTGCTACCCCCCCCCCCCTCACACACACCGGTGAATGCTACACTTTGCTTAGAGGTAGGACTTATCCCGGGGGACAGGGCTGCCGGGCAAATATGTGTAAATAGCTAAGGTTTGTATAGTTAGGAAAAATACAAATTATCTACGAATTTGTCATTTGTTCCGTAACTGAAATACAAACCACACTATTTACATGGGGGTGACTCGACCCTTAGGAAGGGAGGTAAGTCCCTGCCATACTGGCTTTGGCTTGCCCGGGGACCCCAAATTCGAGTGTGTAAGTACTCAAGAAATAAGGGGTCCCTGCACCTCGCTGGCATGCTGTGAAACTGCTGCGGCCTACATAAGCTGTGTGTGTAAACGTGAGAAGTGACTCGTCCTAGGAAGTTGACCTGGAGTTCTTCAGATGGAAATCTAGGCTAGGACTCTCCCAATACCACCTCGTCAGGGTATGGGGACATGACAGTATTACATTTAATACTAGGAACACAAGGGAGCATGGCTTACCTGCAGAGGTTCGAGGTCAGCTGTGCACAGAACCCAGGATGCTGCTTTCTCCAAGGGAGGAGAAGATGAAGAAAAGAATAAGGGCCAGACAGATCTTTTCATTCACGCAGACTAAAACCGGGTAACAATGCCCTAAACCTTCTGCTACTTGTCCATTAAGGAGCCTGAGGTTAGACCAGGTGTTGTGCACCCACCACAGGGCCGATAGAGAACGTATCGAGCCTCCTGTGTGTCACGTCTTGCAGGTAGTGGGCCGTGAAGGTGGTCTGACGCTTCAACACCCCAGCTTGAAGGACCTGCGTCACTGAATAATTTTTCTTGAAGGCCAGGGACATAGCTATGCCCCTGACATCATGCGCTCTAGGGCGACGTGACGGAGGAGGGTCAGGATTCAAGGCCAGATGTATCACTTTGCGAATCCAGGCCGAGATGGTATTCCTGGTGACCCTCCTCTTCGTCTTCCCGGTGCTCACGAACAGGGCTCGCACCTGGGGACGAACTGCAGCTGTTCTTCTAAGATGCAACCTCAAACTCCTCACTGGGCACAGTAGGAGATGGTCTGGGTCATCTGTTACAGAACGGAGACTCAAAACCTGGAAAAAGTTGAACCTAGGGTCCGGCACTCCCAGGTTCTGAGTCATGGCAACAAACTCAGGGACAAAGCTGAACGTTACCTCCCCCCATCCCCTTGAATGGGCGATGTCGTACGAGAGACCATGTAGCTCACTGACTCGCTTGGCCGAGGCCAAAGCTAGCAGGAAAACCGTCTTCCAGGTAAGGTGGCGATCTGAAGCCTGGCGTAATGATTCGTAGGGAGGTCTCTTCAGAGACCTGAGAACTCGAACCACGTTCCATGGAGGGGGTCTCACTTCCGACTGAGGGCAGGTAAGATCATAACTCCGTATGAGAAGGGACAGTTCCAGCGAGGAAGAAATGTCCATTCCTTTAAGCCTGAAGGCAAGACTTAAGGCTGAGCGATAGTCTTTCACTGGTCTCCAGCCTCCAGACGCCTTCTTTACAAGAAAGTGTCGACTGTAGAAGCCTGGGGACCCATCTACAACCTCCTGGAGAGCGTCCTTCTTCAACATGGTCTGGACTTCTGCCCAAAGGGCTTGCCCTCTTGCCGATCCCATGGCAAGAGAGCTCAACGACACTGAATTCGCTGTCAGGGGAGGTAGAGAGGCTGTGAACAGGACGCGATAACCCTGAACAATCACGGAAATCGTCCAGGTATCTGCCCGAGTTGCTGCCACCTTGTCGCGCAACTTTGTAGGCATCCCCCCACTGGTGGACATGCAGGGGGACTGCCAACCCTAGCGTTTACAGCCTCGGCCATTACCTCTAGGGTTCTTGCCTCCCCTGGAGGACTTCTTGCTCCTTCTGCTCTTGGCAGGAAAGGGCTTAGACACCTTCGGCTTCGCTGCAGTGGTCTTCTTCGTGTCCTTAGCTAGACGGGGCTGTTGAGCCGCTGGAGGTTTGTAGGGCCTCGATGTCAGGGCCCTATGGATGAGGGAATCCTGGTTGGACTTCCTCCACCTCTCAGCGGTAAGCTCCACGTTCTTAGGCTCAAACAAACTCTTACCGAACACGGAAGTGTGTCTGAGCCTGCTAATCTCCGAACTGGGAACCTTCAGGTGGAACCTCTCAGCCACAGCGTCCCGACGTTTGAGAATCGTATTGGCCCACAAGCTCGAGACTTGGTGGGCCAGAAGGCGTGTTCTGCTCTCCTCCTGAAGGACTGGCAGCGAAGTCTCCCGTCCCCAGTGGCTCTTCCTGGGGGGACACGTGGACATCCTCGGAAGGTCTAGATGGTTCCTGCCTGATCCTTGATGACGATTTAGGGATCGTCTTAGAGTCCTTCGGTTCCCTTCTGGGCGGGATACAGGACTCGAGTAGCGATGGATGCAGGCTCTTTTCCACCCCTGGACGAGAAGACTTCTCAGGGAGAGGCGGACTTTCCCCTATTGGTGCGATGGGGGAACGGTCCAGCTCATCCGACTCTCCTGAGGATGGGTAATCCTCATCCGCAGGGGAGGGAGAGAAAGTCTGGGGGGGGGGGGGAAGGAGCCTTGCGCAAGGATCTGCGAGGAGACAAAATAGGCCTTGGAGGTGTTTCCACGGGAGAGACTCCTCTCTTCCTCTTCAGGGGGGAGGAAGCTGCCACTGATTTGTGGCCCATGTCAGAGAGGGCGGGCTTCATCGCCTGCACAAGAGCTCTGACCAAGGTACCGAACCAGGGCTGCTGGCTGACAGTCGCGCTGTCAGACACTCCCTCTGGAGGGAAGGGGATCGTTCGATCCCTTGGAGGAGTCGACAAATGCGGGTTCGCCTGAGAAGCTGAAAAGGTAGAGTCCTTAAACCTGTCCGGGAACAGCCCCTCCTCCGGCGAGCGCGCTGTTCTGCGCTTGCGGGGAGGGGAACGAGACGAAGACCAGTCCGCCTGGCGACGATCGCGCTGAAGGTCACGTGATGGGCCCTGATCAGGGTCGCACGCGAAAGAATCGCGTGACACAGGAATCTTGCGCATGGGCGTGGGCGAGAGAGGATGGTGGAGCGGGCGCGAGGGCGCGGTGGCGCGTAGGCGAGGCCACAGGCGCGTGAGAGCGATGGCGTGCAGGAGATGGTGCGGGCTCGTGGGCGCGCAGGAGCTGGAGCGGGTGCGAGCGCGCGTAGGAGATGGCGAGGGCGTGTGGCGCGCAGGAGCCGGAACGGGAGGCGGCCAGATACGAGGAAGCGCAGCATCCTGATGCGGCACTGGAGGGCGCGAGAGGTCAGTGGCGCCTGGGCACGTATCCGGAAGAACCGAGCGAGGGCGCGAGAGCGCCGGTTCAGGATAGCACGAGGAAGGGATGGCGCGTTGGCGCATAGGTAGGCGCTGGTCCGAAAGGACAGGCATACTAGCTTGTGGGAGCGCTGGGCGTGCAGGTGATCGTGGGCGCGCATGGCGCGCATCAGGATGTGGACGCACTGGTGTGCGCTGCTACAGTGGGCAAGCAGGACGCGTGGCTGGATTAGGGTGCACAGGTGTGCGCTGGAGGGTTGCATGGGGCGCCTTGATAACTGGAACTGGGCGCGCAACCGGAGTGTCGCGCGCAGCTGGAACGCGTGCAAGATCGCGTGGTCTGGAAGGAGAGCCCTGGGGTGCCTGTGAGCGCCTGTGCGCTAGTTTATGCGCCTCCTGGGTGGCGCGCTGAGATGTAAAAGAGCGCGCTGGGACTGGAACTGCGCGTGGGCGCGCTTCACGCCTAACTCCAGACGGGCGCTGTAAGTCCAGAGGAACCTGTGAGCGCCTGTGCGCTAGCGTAGGAACCTCTTGAACTGCGGGCGACGAGGCAGGAACCGGGGAACGCTGGGGCGCAGGTGGGCGCGTGTCCGCTGGCGCGCTGGAACAGGAACTGCTGGTGGGCGCCGGGGCGCAGAAGGATGTGGGCGCGCAGGGGAGCCCTGGCGCGTAGCAGGAACAGGGGCGCGCAGCTGAGCACTGTGGCGCTAAGACAGGAACAGCGGCAGCAGCAGGAGGGCGCGCAGGAAGAACCTGGCGCTTGAGGGCAAAAGGCGCGGTCTTGCGCTCAAGGCCCCTAAGCCCCGAAGAGCCCAGTGCATGCGCAGTGGCAGGATCAGGTGGCGCGCAACACGCATCCGTAACATCAAAGGGTGACGGCAAGTCAGCAGGTCTGGAGGGAGACTGGACACAGGGTCCCGAAGGACGACCATCAATTCGAAGGGGATCGCGAACGATCCCTGGAGAGGTCTAAGGTGGTAGCTGGCAGGATCGGCGAACGGCGAGTCATCTCCGCAGAGGACTGTGGTGACGACGAGCCGAAGAGGTGCCTCCTAACTCCGTTGTGAGGGGAAGGAAGGCCTCTACGGCGAAGGGGAGGACGAGCCTTCCGCCTTATACGCCCACGAGGGGCCGTTGGATCAGCAAGCTGACCATCAAGGGGCCTCCGCAGAGGAGTCTCTGTAAGTGAACTTCCCCGAGGGGGAGAATCACCGGCAGGAGAGACCGTGGGACTTAGATCCTCCCTCGAAAGGTGTTCGGAGGGGGAATCTAAGCCGTCAGCTACCTCAGCAACAGGAACGGAGGTTTGACTAAACCCACAAGATGTCTCCGTCACAACAACGTCAACCACAGACAGAGAATCTATCCCTGCTGTAGTTGGCGATTGTTTGACAGCTGCACCAAGTTTGATCATGTCAAACAGGGCTTCCTTGGAGGGCGAACCCTGCAGCCCCAAGGAAGCCCAAAGCTGTAACAAATCACGATTAGACATATTCAAATTCTCCTCCGGGGGAGGAGGGGCAGCTGCCTCGCTATGGGAGGCGACTACCTCTCCCGCACCCCGGGATCGGTCAACACCAGTACGGTCTACGCTACCACTCGCCGGCCTCACGGAAGAGACTGCTCGAGGGGGAGCTTCGGAGGAGGAAAGGGCTATGGAAGAAGTCCTGGAATTTTCTCTCTTCAAAGAAGCCTCTGAAGGAGAAAGATCCCTTTTAGACTTTTTCTTCCAGCGCTGGGCAAACCTCTCCCACTGGGAGGTAGACCACTCCCTACATTCTATACAAACATTACCACTATCACACCGCTGGCCCCTACAGTGAGGACACAAGGTGTGGGGATCGGTGTCGACTGCCGACATAAAGGTCCCACAAGGGCGGCCGGGAAGTCCAGGGCAAGTACGCATAGTAGTAGAGGCCAACTTCAAACACACTGGAAAAGAAAAAAGCAAAAACAGATTAAATATGGCAGTCAAAGCGAGGGAGAAAGCAGACAGGTCTGTTCTCTGCCCGAGCCAAAAGTAAAGTGAAGCTACCCCTCCCTACCCCCCCCCCCCCGCTAACTAGTGGCGGGGTAGTAAACCTTCGTTAAAACTTTTATGGCTCGTCATTCAGCTATGCCGAATTAATTACCCCATGTAAATAGCGTGGTTTGTATTTCAGTTACGGAACAAATAAAAATTAGTCATATCTCTTCAAAAATTCTTTTTCTTTCTTTGTAAGCAGCCATGTCTTTGCTCCATACAAATAGAAAAATCAGGTGCTTATAGTAACTGCAAAGCTCAGATATGATAAAAATCTAAACTGAATAAAAGCAAGAGCCAAAGCGAGGAAAATTTAAATGGGTCATAAAAAGACTTGGGGTGAATGTAATAGACTAATGTGTTGGGGTAAATGTAATAGTAACTGATTAATGTGATGGGATAAATGTAATTCAGTGCTATGTACAGTAATGAATGAAACAGATGAAGTTGCACGAGATCCTCAAAATTAAAACAATTCAAACAAACAAAAAAATGTTATTCTAGAAATATTTGAGACCTGATGAAGAGGAGGAGGTAGAACCAAGTTACAAGGAAATAGCAAGTACCTTACATTCAATTGAAGGAAATAAAATATTCAGCATACTTGGGGGGACAATAAATCGTTATGCTAGTGTCAAGGCACTAAAAAAAAAAAAAAAGTAGTAACAGTCTGGCCGACATACAAAGAGCTGGGTTATTAGTTAATAATGTGTAGACAATGAACACCAAGGGAGCAAAGCAGAAATCCAAGAGTTGGGAGTAACAAGAATGAGGGTCAAGACAGGCTCTGGAAAGTAATTGTCCCCAGACATATAAAAAAATTAAATCTGTAAAACATGGTTCTGTACTATACTACTGTATAAGATGCTGAATTTTTGTACTGTATTCAGAATTCTTTTTAACATTATCCTGTTCACAAATACCTTTATTTTCATAAAAAAAAATTATTTAAAAAAATCTTTATTTTAGATAACCTATGGGCCTTATATAATTAATATGATCAATAAAGCTGGAACCATAGTTATCAATCATGATATGCAACCAAATTACACTCTTATTCCAAATTGAAATAGGATAATCCCCCTTATAAAAGCCGAAAAAAAACATTATACATTTTACAACATGTTAGACAAGCATATACACTTTACATAAAAAGCAAAACTCTACCTACAATGCTGTACAACATACCTCAATGACATCTGCATCAACATCCGGGAACATGGTCTTGAAATCTTCCATTGCCTGATGGAAGTCTAACTGAGTAGCTTGACCCTCAACAGCCGCCATCCTTGCTCTCAGACAGTTCCGATGAGGGTGAAACGTTCTACCAGGAAGTATTTTTAATATTCCTCTCCGAGAAGCAGTATTGCAATAACAACAAAACTATTTCTAGATTTGTCCCATAAAATTTTGTTGTAATTTTAATATGTAAAAGTGACAAATGTTCTCAGCTGAACATCAAGAATGTCGCCATCATGCATACACACACGGTACCAACTATGGTTGTTTAAACTGTAATCTAGATGAGCTGCGCTAGACTTTCTTAGCTTTGGTTATTATTTCTTTCACACAAAGCATACATAATCATAAATACTAAATGCTGTGTGATGATAATCTTAGGATGCAACTGTGAATTTGACAGTCAAGCCACTGCATTATGCCGTTTCATGAAATGATCTTAAATACTGTAATGTATGTTATCGTTAACTACAGTGGTTTCTATAGCCGTTAGAAAAACTGCAGCTAACCTTATGAATGGATTACTAATAGTTTACTATTTCTATGTGTTACAATCAGATCTCTTAAGTATCACAGCCTTAACTCTGAGATTCTTGGCTCTGGGATATTCTCGGTCACATCGCCCCTTCTTTGAGTGGGCAGAGTTGCCACCCCTACTGTCCTGGATATGTTCCCTACATACTCCCCGGCACAAAAGAGGCAACCTGAAATGAAATATAAAAAGAAATTATTTACATACTTCATTACAGTATAGTACTGTAATAGAGTAAAATGCTACACCTATATCAAACAAATTTTACCCTACACATAAGGCATATCCTCAAGTTTATATAGGCGAGTAACTTCATATAATACAAACTGCTGTAATATGATATTTTAATTATAAAATAAATTTTTGAATATACTTACCCGGTGAATATATAATAGCTGCAACTCTGTTGCTCGACAGACAAAAAACAGTAAAAACTCGCCAGCGATCGCTATACAGGTTGCGGGTGTGCCCACCAGCGCCAACTGTCGGCCAGATACCACTCTCTCGATGTAAACAAAGACTCAATTTCTTCTCATCCCACTGCGTCTCTATTGGGGAGGAAGGGAGGGTCGTTTAATTTATATATTCACCGGGTAAGTATATTCAAAAATTTATTTTATAATTAAAATATCATTTTTAAATATTTAACTTAGCCGGTGAATATATAATAGCTGATTCACACCCAAGGAGGTGGGTAGAGACCAGTTAAATATGTTTACATCGTATAAGCTAAGAGTTTTTTATTTCATTTTGACAGTTATCAATATAACAAAACCAAAATAAATAGGTACCTGGTAAGGAAGTCGACTTAGACGATTACTCTGCCTTGTAAGTACGTCTTCCTTACGGAGCCCAGCGATCCTCTTAGGATGCTGACAGACCCCCAGGAGCTGAAGTATCAAGGGCTGCAACCCATACAACAGGACCTCATCAAACCCCTAATCTGGGCGCTCTCAAGAAATGACTTTGACCACCCGCCAAATCAACCAGGATGCGAAAGGCTTCTTAGCCTTCCGGACAACCCATAAAAACAACATTAAAACATTTCAAGAGACAGATTAAAAGGATATGGAATTAGGGAATTGTAGTGGTTGAGCCCTCACCCACTACTGCACTCGCTGCTACGAATGGTCCCAGTGTGTAGCAGTTCTCGTAAAGAGACTGGACATCTTTCAAGTAAAATGACGCGAACACTGACTTGCTTCTCCAATAGGTTGCGTCCATTATACTTTGCAGAGATCTACTTTGCTTAAAGGCCACGGAAGTTGCTACAGCTCTAACCTCGTGCGTCTTAACCTTAAGCAAAGATCGGTCTTCCTCACTCAGGTGTGAATGAGCTTCTCGTATTAACAATCTGATAAAGTATGACAAAGCATTCTTTGACATAGGCAAGGATGGTTTCTTAACCGAACACCATAAAGCTTCAGATTGGCCTCGTAAAGGTTTAGTACGAGCTAAGTAGAACTTAAGAGCTCTAACAGGGCATAAGACTCTTTCTAGTTCATTGCCTACGATCTCCGATAAGCTGGGAATATCGAAAGATTTAGGCCAAGGACGAGAAGGTAGCTCATTTTTGGCTAGAAAACCAAGTTGCAGAGAACAAGTAGCTTTTTCTGACGAAAATCCGATGTTCTTGCTGAAGGCATGAAGCTCACTGACTCTTTTAGCCGAGGCTAAGCATACCAGGAAAAGAGTCTTAAGAGTGAGATCTTTCAGGGAGGCTGACTGTAAAGGCTCAAACCTGTCTGACATGAGGAATCTTAGGACCACGTCTAAATTCCACCCAGGAGTAGCCAAATGACGCTCCTTAGTGGTCTCGAAAGACTTAAGGAGGTCTTGCAGATCTTTATTGTTGGAAAGATCTAAGCCTCTATGCCGGAAGACCGATGCCAACATGCTTCTGTAGCCCTTGATAGTGGGAGCTGAAAGGGATCGTCCTTTTCTCAGGTATAAGAGAAAATCAGCTATTTGGGCTACAGAGGTACTGGTCGAGGATACAGAAACTGACTTGCACCAGTCTCGGAAGACTTCCCACTTCGATTGGTAGACTCTAATGGTAGACGCTCTCCTTGCTCTAGCAGTCGCACTGGCTGCCTCCTTCGAAAAGCCTCTAGCTCTCGAGAGTCTTTCGATAGTCTGAAGGCAGTCAGACGAAGAGCGTGGAGGCTTTGGTGTACCTTCTTTACGTGTGGCTGACGTAGAAGGTCTACTCTTAGAGGAAGACTTCTGGGAACGTCTACTAACCATCGAAGTACCTCGGTGAACCATTCTCTCGCGGGCCAGAGGGGAGCAACTAACGTCAACCTTGTCCCTTCGTGAGAGGCGAACTTCTGCAGTACCTTGTTGACAATCTTGAATGGTGGGAATGCGTAAAGATCCAGATGTGACCAATCTAGGAGGAAGGCATCTATATGTATTGCTGCTGGGTCCGGGACTGGAGAGCAATAGATTGGAAGCCTCTTGGTCAGCGAGGTTGCAAAGAGATCTATGGTGGGTTGACCCCAAGTCGCCCAAAGTCTCTTGCACACATCCTTGTGGAGGGTCCATTCGGTTGGAATTACCTGACCTTTCCGACTGAGACAATCTGCTAGGACGTTCAAGTCGCCCTGGATGAACCTCGTTACTAGGGAGATGCCTCGATCTTTTGACCAGATGAGCAGGTCCCTTGCGATCTCGTACAACGTCAGTGAGTGGGTACCTCCCTGTTTGGAGATGTACGCCAAGGCCGTGGTGTTGTCCGAGTTTACTTCCACCACTTTGCCTCGAAGGAGATACTCGAAGCTTTTCAAGGCCAGATGAACCGCCAAAAGCTCCTTGCAGTTGATATGCATGCTCCTCTGACTCGAGTTCCACAGACCTGAGCATTCCCGACCGTCCAGCGTCGCGCCCCAGCCCAAGTCCGATGCGTCCGAGAAGAGAACGTGGTTGGGTATCTGAACTGCCAGGGGAAGACCCTCTCTTAGGCTGATATTGTCCTTCCACCAAGTCAGACAAGACTTTATCTTTTCGGAAATCGGGATCGAGACCGCCTCTAGCGTCTTGTCCTTTTTCCAGTGAAAAGCCAGATGGAATTGAAGAGGACGGAGGTGTAGTCTTCCTAGTGATACAAATTGCTCCAGGGATGACAGCGTCCCTACCAGACTCATCCACAGCCTGACTGAGCAGCGTTCTTTCTTCAGCATCTTCTGGATGGAGAGCAGGGCTTGATCTATTCTGGGGGCCGACGGAAAAGCCCGAAAAGCTTGACTGTGAATCTCCATCCCTAAATACAGAATAGTTTGGGATGGGACCAGCTGCGACTTTTCCAAATTGACTAGGAGTCCCAATTCCTTGGTCAGATCTAGAGTCCAATTGAGATCCTTCAGACAGCGACGACTGGAAGAGGCTCTGAGAAGCCAGTCGTCCAAATAAAGGGAGGCTTGGATGTCCGATAAGTGGAGGAATTTCGCCACATTCCTCATCAGCCTCATAAACACGAGAGGAGCTGTGCTTAGGCCAAAGCACAGGGCCCGAAACTGGTAAACCACATCTTCGAAGACGAATCTCAGAAAGGGTTGGGAGTCTGAGTGAATGGGGATGTGGAAGTAGGCGTCCCTTAGGTCTAGCGAGACCATCCAGTCTTCCTTTCTGACCGCTGCTAAGACTGACTTTGTGGTCTCCCTGGAAAACTTCGTCTTTGTGACAAAGACATTCAGAGCACTGACGTCTAGCACCGGTCTCCAACCTCCTGTCTTCTTTGATACTAGGAAGAGACGGTTGTAAAACCCCGGTGATTGAAGGTCCGAGACTTTGACCACCGCTCCCTTCTCTAGCAAAAGAGACACTTCCAGTTTCAGGGCTTGTCTCTTTTCTTCCTCTCTGTACCTGGGAGAGAGATCGATGGGGGACGTCGCTAGAGGGGGTTTGCGTACAAAAGGGATTTTGTACCCCTCTCTGAGCAACCTCACAGATTGTTGATCTGCGCCTCTCTTCTCCCAGGCTTGCCAGAAGTTCTTGAGTCTGGCTCCTACTGCTGTCTGAAGTTGCGGGCAGTCAGACTCTGCCCTTAGAGGACTTGGATCCTTTCCTCTTCCCTCGCTTCCCTTCGGCACGAGCACCTCCCCTGTTGGAGGCTCTGCCACGAAAGGGCGGGATAAATCGAGACGCTGGAGTGTCTATCCTCGGTCTAGCAGACAATGTAGGCAAAGGGGGAGCTATGCGAGCTGAGGACGCAACTAGATCGTGGGTGTCCTTCTGTACTAAAGACAAGGCAATTTCCTTAACCAAGACTTCAGGAAATAGGCACTTGGACAAGGGCGCAAAGAGTAGCTCAGATCTTTGGCATGGCGTCACTCCAGCAGACAGGAAAGAACATAGAGACTCTCGTTTCTTCAGGACTCCGGACGTGAATGAAGCGGCTAGTTCGTTGGACCCATCACGGACGGCCTTGTCCATGCAGGACATAATGAGTAAGGAAACATCCTTATCCGCAGAAGAGATTTTCCTACTCAGGGCTCCTAAACACCAGTCTAGGAAGTTAAAGACTTCGAAAGCCCTAAATATACCTTTAAGAAGGTGGTCCAGGTCCGATGGTGACCAACAAATCTTCGAGCGTCTCATGGCAAGGCGGCGGGGAGAGTCTACAAGACTTGAGAAGTCGCCCTGGGCAGAGGCAGGAACTCCCAAGCCGAGAACTTCTCCCGTGGCATACCAGACGCTCGATCTAGACGAGAGTTTAGATGGGGGGAAGGCAAATGCTGTCTTCCCTAAACTCTTCTTGGTCTCTAACCAATCGCCCAACAGCCGCAAAGCTCTCTTGGATGAGCGAGAGAGAACGAGTTTAGTAAAGGCAGGCACGGTAGCAGGAACGCCTAATACAAATTCTGACGGCGGCGAACGAGGAGCCACAGAAACAAAGTGGTCAGGGAACAACTCCTTAAACACAGCCATGACTTTTCTAAAGTCCAAGGATGGTTGGGCTGCCTTAGGCTCATCAAGTTCTGAAGGTTGATCCTCTTGTGGTTCAGCAACGTCCTCATCGGACAGTTCCTCATCCGATAAATGATGAGAAAACGGCAAAGGAGTGGGCAACGTTTGACTCGCCGAGTCCGGTCGCACTGGTGCATGCGTGACGGAGCCGGACGCAGCGTCATGGAACTGCTGAACAGTCTGGGAACTGTCAACAACCATAGGTGCGCGAGGACGCACAGCGTCCATCCGAGACTGTTTAGACCGTCTGGGTTGTGCAGTCAACACCATACCGGGTTGCGGAGGTTGACGCACCGCGTCAAAACAAGTCACCTCTGATGGTTGATGAACGTCCTGAACGTCAACAACCACCTCCGTGCATTGCCTAACGTCAACGTGCGGCTGGAAACCCACACTGGGTCGCATCGGTGGAGGTACTACCCCAACTGGTTGACGCGAGAAAGCTACCTCAACGTCAACAGGACGCACAACAGACCGCTTGGATGGTTGTTGGCCAGAAGGTTCAGCGGCAACCTTCTCCGCATTGAAGTCCTCCATCAAGGACGCAAGCTTGGACTGCATGTCCTGCAGTAACACCCATTTAGGGTCTACGGAAGCAGGTGCGGCAACAGACGGGGTGAGCGACTGAGGCGGCACAACTTTGCCTCTCTTAGGCGGCGAGCAGTCATCCGATGACGGCAACGGGTCCGAACTGTCCCAGTGGCTACAACCGGGACGTTGGACTTGTCCTGAAGGGACCGACTTACGTTTCAAAGGTCTGGAGACCTTGGTCCAAGGTTTCTTACGAGAAACACCTTCGGACGACGAGGTAAAAATGGGCTCTCTCGTCTTACGTTGGTAAGGGCGATCTTGGGGAGATACGCCTGATACCATAGAGGGAACGTCTGTTCGCTGATCAAGGCCTCTCGAACCCATGAGTCGTACGACATTGCTTCTCCCCTGGGCTTGGGAGCTTGCAAGAGGTCCCGGACTAGGAGGACGACAGGCACGAACAGACGAACCCTCAAGCGCAACACTGTTCACAACACTTTGAGAAACACTAGGCACTTTAACACTTTCCGCCACGGCACTTTGGCACTTTAGTTCCTTTACGTCCGCCATGAGTTGATTCCGGTCACTTGCTAGGGCCTCAACTCTCTCCCCCAAGGTATGGATAGCACGCATCATGTCTTGCATCGACGGTTCCTGAGTGCTAGGAGGGGGGTTAGGAACAACCACTACAGGGGAAGGATTAGGTTCAGGGGCATGTGGAGAGGAAAAATCTACCGACCTAGAAGAACTTCTCCTTACCCTATCTCTCTCTAGTCTGCGTGTATATTTCTCAAATTCGATAAAATCGAATTCCGAAAGGCCCACGCATTCCTCACACCGATCTTCCAATTGACAGGTTTTACCCCGACAATTGGAACAAACAGTGTGAGGGTCGAGAGAAGCCTTTGGAAGACGCCTATGACAGTCCCTAGCATTACATTTTCTGAACTTGGGAACTTGTGAAAGGTCAGCCATTTTGAATTAGTCAAGGGAAAATTCCAAAAAACGATCTAAGTCATCAACAATTAATCCGATCCAAAAAAGAGTTCAAGGATTTATTTGAAGAAAAACACCTGTACTGCGAAAGCTCAAACCAAATTAAAGTACTTCACCAAATATGATGTGAAAAAACTCCAGGTTCAACAGCGAGTAAAGTACGTCTTGTCAACACGTCGACAGAGAAGAAATTGAGTCTTTGTTTACATCGAGAGAGTGGTATCTGGCCGACAGTTGGCGCTGGTGGGCACACCCGCAACCTGTATAGCGATCGCTGGCGAGTTTTTACTGTTTTTTGTCTGTCGAGCAACAGAGTTGCAGCTATTATATATTCACCGGCTAAGTTAAATATTTAAAATTCTACAACTACATTCTATAGAGTAATATTCAGTGCTGTCCTTAAATATTTTAGTGTCTACTTAATTTACAATGTTCTTATCTAAATGATGTTATGGATGCCTTTCATGTCACAAAATCTGGCTTTGAAAAGTCTCCTAACTTTCACATTTGTGCTGACAATTAGGAAACATTCAAATCAAGATAAAAATCTATTTACGTGAATGGAAGATTCAAATTTATAAGAGGGAAGTAGACTGTATCAAAATGTCAGCACTTTAAAAAAAAAAAAAAAAAATACCCTCAATTTATCTTATGTTTCCTATGAGGTACAATATATCAAAGTCACAAATTTCTTATGAAATTTGTATTTTTTCCAACTATACAAACCTGGGTACTTTAATAGGGGTATAATTTCAGCATAGCTGGGATGCAGCTGTTAAAATTTATAACAAGGTCTTGGTAATTACTGGTGGGTGGCAGGGATCTCAATTTACCCGCTTTAAGGTTAAAGTACACCACAACAGTACCATTGTCGCTTATCAAAGCTACCAAGTGGCCTACCAGATACTGTTGGAATGACTGCAGATCCAGCAGCACTGCCTAAGTGGCAAGGAAGATAAACCAGCAACTTCAGGTCATAAAACTTCCTCTGACAATTCATTACTGGAGACAAAATTTTATTTAATCGACTCAAAGGCAGGGAGTTTCTTTGTCTGGTTATTGGGGAGTTTAAGCTCGCAGGGGCATCTCAGGTGACCTCTGACCAAGGAAAGTTTTGACCCTTGTGGAGCACTGAAACAACAGTCGACGGCTTCCCCTAGGTCGTTCAACTCTCTGCTTTTGCTGAAGCTGATCTGGCATTAAACGTAGCTGGGTCCAAAGTTTCCCTAGACTCTTCCTCTCTAGGAACTAAAGAAGTTTCGTCCCGGGTGCTAGCAAGTTTCTTTTTGGGTTCTAAAACTGAAACTGGCTGATAACCTTACAGCACCCTGTACCTCTGAAGGGGTCATGGAAGGGAGTCAAGAAGATCTACAATCCATCAAGTCTTTAATCTGTTTCTGCTTCGGGGAAGCGGTTTCCTCAAAAAGATCTTCCAAATCCTTTGACTTAATCTATTTCCGAATGGTCTATCGTTCCAGGGGTGGAAGTATTTGTGATAGCTTTGAGGGTGATTATCCTTTGGGTAGAACTCCATATAATTGTGATCACGAACTGAGGGGGGGAAAACCAGCCTCAACTTGGTGCCAGTCCCAAGCCCGGGTAAATGGGGAGGGTTGGCGGTAGGAAAGGCATTGGGCCATGAAAAATTAGTCAAAACTAATAATTTCCGAATGGTCTATCAGAAAAATGTGCCTATGATCACAGTTATATGGAGTTCTACCCAAAGAATAATCACCCTTGAAGCTATCGCAAATACTTCCACCCCTGGAACGATGAGAGTATGACGTACGCTCAAGCAGATTTCGTGTGTGATGTTCTAGCGCGTGGAAAACTACCACTGGGAGACATGGCACATGAAGCCTTTACACATCGGGAATCCGACCAACATTGATCTACAGGTGAAGTAATTTGTGAAGCCAGATTGTGCTCATCCTTTGTGCATGGTCTGGTGTGAGGCGACACAAAGCAGGATTTCTTGGAAAACTCAATCAAATTGTGTGCGCACTGGAGCATGTGACCGATTGTGTGCATGTAGACGTACAATCAGGATCTGGTGTGTGAAGACAATTCTGTCTGTGATGAGCTCTCAACTGAGGATTGTGCGGGTGAAGACTACCACATGAATGAAGAGCTAACTGGCAACACATGAAGAATATCATGAAGGCTATCATGAAGTATGTGACAATCGTGCATGCTGGAAAGACTCAGGTTGTCTCACATGACGATCTTCTCTGAAGGAAGATTGTTCTAGTCTTTTACCTTGAATCTAGGAGGGTTGCTGTGTGAAAAAGGAAATGTCTTACTAGCACCTTATGAAGGAGAGTTTTCGTCATCTCTAAAAGGCTCCTCACCTCTTTCACACTTACATGAAGAATGACTGAAGGGTATCTGAAAATATTTAGGGAAGATTTCTCTCCTTTAACTTCATGGAGCAAATTGCCATTAAAGGCTTAGCAGCAGAGGATGGGAGGGAAAGAAGAATGATGTCTCTTTCTTATCTTATCATCAGTCGAAGTTAGTGAAATTACCATTGGCATTGGTGAATCTTTGGAAGACTAGGAACGAATATCAATAACGTATTTCTTGGGCTGCAAAAAGCTCGTTCCACAGGAGGGGTATCAGTAGCAGGGTTGGAAACTCTACAGGAAGCTAAAGCCTGAAGGAGTACCTCCACTAAATGAACACCTTTGATACCCAATGAAGGTCATAAGGTGGGCTGGGCCTGGTCCCTGGAGGAGTCATCGTTAGTGTCATCAATGTTAAGATCAACACAAGATGAGGGTCGAGGTCCTTCACCTCCAATGGGGAAGGTGTGAAGTCAAGCTCTCCCAAAGCTTGCCCCTAGGGAAGAGTGGGATCACCTTCGTTCTTCTGATTTCCCCACAATAAGGCGTATAAGTCTGAGCACCGGAGGGTGAAAAAAAAATGCCTGGGGACTTTTTCAGCTTAGGAGAATACTATGAAACCAGAAAATATCTCTTGGATTTCTTCTTCCAACTCCCACTGTACTACAATCCTTGCAAAGGCGGCCACACAGTAGAAGAAAAACTGAACTGATGGATATGGCAACAATGTATGATAGCGCCTATTCCATTCTCACATCAGCGAAGTGATAATAGTGTCACATAGTCACTATGCTTTTGGTCGCCATAACAATCGGATGTCTGTTTGCTTTGTTCTGAGAAGGTGACTTTTTCTAATGAGTGCTAAACCAGCACTTATAAGAAGTTATGGTCTTGAGGTTCACCCATACAGCACTTCTGTGAGCCATACAGAGCTTAATCCCCATCCATTTTCTGGGCAGGGGAGAAAGGTGTGATGTGGATTAGACTTGCAAGGTTCGCAAAACAGTGGCCTCGCAATGGTGAAGATACGCAAATGTAGAAGGAGGCTGGAAGGATTCATCCTCACACCTTTATTTATATATATACTTTATTTTCTTAATATGATATATATTTTCCTATCTATTCCATACAGCTTTTCAAAATCAGAGAAAGAAGCAATGTCCTTCTTTGCTAACCCTGATCGACATGCATCCTATTCCGCGTCATCGGATACATATACCTAGTGTGGTAAACTCGTGTGATCAGACCTTTATTCAGGATTTAGGAAATCAAGGAGACTTCTCCAACCAGGAAGTTTTGCCTAGTTGTGGAATGATCTTCCTAATCGGGTAGTTGAATCAGTAGAACTTCAAAAGTTCAAAGTTGGAGCAAATGTTTTTATGTTGACCAGGCTGACATGAGTCTTTTTGTAGTTTATATATAACAGCTCTGTTTTTGACGTTATCAATAGTTTATATATGCCATATCTATTTTGACATTGTTACTGTTTTTGGAATGATTTATTGTTAATTTGTTCTCATCATTTATTCATTTCCTTACTTCCTTTCCTCACTGAGCTATTTTTCCCTATTGGAGCCCTTAGGCTCATAGCATCTTGTTTTTCCAACTAGGGTTGTAGCTTGGCAAGTAATAATAATAATAATAATAATAATAATAATAATAATAATAATATATGCTACACAATAGTGTACAGTATGTCAGAGAGTACACAATGTCAATTTTATGGCTGTGTATCAGATATTTCCTTACAGGTACATTTACTCCGAGAAGGAATTTGTGAAAATTTATTCAAAACCCTTCCTATAACCCATCGGAGTTCAACAGTTTCATCCTCTCCTAAGAGAAAAGTGTTGTCTTTCAGGAAAAGAGAGATCTTTTACTTATAGAAAGATCAACAAATATCTAATAGGCTTAGCGATAGTGCTAGAGTATGGCTGTGTCCGCAGTTCCACAAACAATTCCTGCGTAAGTTCTCCCACTAGGTATTGGAGAAGTGTCCGCTTAAAAATCAGCAGGAACGAGCCACACGTCCCAGTATACGTGCACCACTTGAACGTCGGCATACCAACTGAACTCGTTCTTGTATTGAAAACACATCTGACATTTCGTTTGTTTTTCTGCTACACATCCAGGTACTTATAAAAAAAACACTCTTGATTTCAGATTCTCAAGTTATTCATCAGTAAAACCATCAAAATATAACAATGAATCTTTATTCTTTATAGGTTAGAATGTTATACAGTATTAATGTATAATAATAACAGGAGTGAAAAACTTATCTCCTTTTCAAAGAGTTATCGTGACCAGCTATCACTTAAATGACAAAGATTTGGCTCTTTCTCTTTACCCAATATCGTGAATATAGATAATATTCAAGTGGAGTGTTAGGAAAAAATCCAATTATTTCAGAAATAATTTTAAATTGCAAGGATCTATTTTTCATTTATCCTTGGTAAACAAAAAGGTAAAACCCTTTCTTTCTTTTAAATCATATTATGAATCAATCTTTACAAGAAGTAACATGAGAGATTTCCGTCGCTAACCTCTGCTTACGAGAGTCTCCCCCAGCGTACAGGAAGACATTCCAGAGAAGAAACCCAATCCAGTACCTCCATAGTAATAGTATCTCAACTGGTGGCTGGTGCCTTAGTTCGCCTCCACAAATTAAATACTTTAGTTATCAAACATCCAATTATTGAAAATAGGGTGTTCAAATGAGGTTGCATAAAATGAAAAATTTCATAATGCAGTTTGATAGCTATTCAATGCTACTCAAGCCAAATTTTCTATGGTCTATTACAAGTTTCAATGAACTGATTTTTGGGGACAAGACCTTAATCCAAAGTCCATAAATCAACCAGCTCCTAAAATAAAAATAAATTTATTACACCCAGAAGGGAATAACATGTCATCTGCCAAAGTTGAAGATAAGCCATACTGTATTTTTTCATTTTTCATAGCATTGGTGCACAGTAATATTGGATGCATAACCTTCCCTTGAGAAGTGTGCATATGCATAGTGCAGAAGACCTAAGCATACTTGCAATGCTTCCCTTGACCTGTCATGGAGAAATTATTTTAGAAGCCCAAGAAAAATGAGTTATTGGGAGTTTAGTTTATGGTACGTTAAGTGCTAGCTGTTTTGGTCTATTTTCCCCTGGGGGGGAAATTTAAAAATAGCATACTGCATTGTATACCAATACAAATGCGAAGAGCACTACTGATACAATTCCATTTCATCGTTATGTTTGGATAAATGATAAAAAAATTCCCCATGTGTTATTCATCTGTGCTTATCAATTTTTTTCCCTTTTTGGTCATACATTACTATTAACTATAGGGGCTTTAAAACTATATGAAATCTTAGGCGTTATTCACTGCTTAAGGGGTGTATGATCATTTTAAAACTTTAATGCTACACAAAACCAAGACCTCGAGCTACACTGTATCCATTTAGAAGTAATTCATTCCAATGATAAAACAGTTACCGTGCAAAATAAGAAATTCATTCATTCTAAGTACAACGATTTTCTTTGGGATAAACAGTTACTTCCCCTCGATCCATACCCTACTTCCAAAACTTGATAAGAAATACGTCAATTGGGCAATACCAAGTAGGGCGTGACGTGCAAGGTATAAATGCATTTTCCATGACTTATGGTACTCTAGGTCATGTTGAATGAAGTGTTAAAAGGGACCAAACCTCTTTGGTCACATAAGGACCCAATGAACTAGGTTAGGTTAGGTAAGATTAGGTTAAAATGCATTTTCCTAGCATTTTCTACAACTCCTGGACCTTTAGATCAGGTTAGGTGATGATTCATGACCCAGGTCAGATAATACACCAGCATACTATGTTAGATTAGGTAAGAATGCATCCCTGTCATTGCTTTTGCTACATTTTTTGTTTTATATTTTAGCCGAGTTATTACCTATCTGTACATGAACTAAGTATTTTTCCAATTGGTGTAATGCTCATTTCTTCAAGTTCCCTAAAAATTCCAGTTTCCCACTGGGGTACTACCCTTAGGTTATATGGTTGACGGCGAAAAAAAAGGTTTACACAGATAATAATTATCACAAACCCTTAAAACAAGAGATAACTAAGAAAAATATGATTTTTATATTTTGTGAGAAACTGAAGTATCATATGATTACCAAAAAGGAAACAACTATCATAGGAAGAAACCATGTAATCCCTATGCTACCAATTTTATACCTAATAACATGTCTGAATAGGGTACGTAGATTGAGAGCCGATGGACTCGTTAAGGACAAAACCTGCTAAGTAGCTATTCTAACAATAAGCTTAATATGCGTGCTAGGCATGATGCCTCGATCAAATACAAGTCCTACATTTCCTCTATTATACTTTTAATAGTCCATCTATCACACACATAATCAAACTGATAATTAGTCTTAACTCTTTTGAAGATTATACGCAGTTAATATAACTTTCAACATTAAATTAAAAGCATTGAATTATAGGCTTAGGCCATCCTTGAAAGACCTAAATGGTATCTATATTTTTGATAATTATTGCTAAATAAAAATTTATGGAGCCTTTGTATATCAGCGATCAGTTCCTCGCTCGTGCATTAAAAAATGGACATCAACCAACCTAAACTTTCGGTAAAGTTTTACCATGTCATTTTCGAAGAGAACGGACCTTTCCTATAGAAAAAGTAGTCTTTTCCCTAGGTTACATTACCCAGTAATACAGCACAATAATAGCAAATTTTCCGGTTTCATTGTAGTGAATTACATGGCAATGTAACCTAGGAAAAAAACTACTGTTTCTTATAGAAAAAATTACGCTCTCTTCGAAAATGACACTCGTTCCCGTCGCAAATTAATAGTTTCAGAAATAAATATACATCTATATCCTCCAATAATGGGGGACCCCCAGTGGGAACTCGGGGTTTTGGGTGGGGAAAACATACTGGGGAATCGATATATAAATGTAAAACAAGCCTTTTCTTCTCAATACATTACCCTCTTGAAATTATAATAACCGGAGGAAAATACAAAACAGTATATCTGGATAAACTTTGGAGGCGCCGTTACAAAGATTGTGTCATGAAAAAATACAGTAACCAGTGCTGCCAACGTCCGATGTAGATCAAATGTTATTTTGTGACCTGTCATACTACTAGGCTAGGTTAGGTGGGTTTGTTAGATTCTGTGCCCTTTTTGTACATTTTATATATTGAGTAAAACTTATATGGAGAAATTATTTAATATATGGAAATATCTATCATTACTATCTTTAGTAATGTCAACGTGCCGTTGGTAACTCTGTGTACCATACGTCAACGTTGGTAACACTGTATTATTGGTAACGTTGCTAATGTTATCGTTCGTTCGTAAGAGAAGTGACACCGTGCATCTCAAAGTTATCCGAATTGGTTGATCTGTTTGTTTCCGATTGAAATGAACATCAAATTCGCTTAATTCACGTTATTTACTATAGGAAAACAATTATATTTCGTTTCCCCAGTATGTTTTCCCCACCCAAAACCCCGAGTTCCCACTGGGGGTCCCCCATTATTGTAGGATATAGATGTATATATATTTCTGAAACTATTCATTTGCGACGGGAACGAGTGTAATGCATTTTTGAAGAGATCGTAATTTTTTCTAAAAGAAACAGTAGTTTTTTTCCTAGGTTACATTGCCATGTAATTCACTACAAAAATACCAATTTTCCTCTCTAACCTGACCATGTCCTTACCTACTTACCTACCAGAGGGCTAACGCACCCCTGCGGCCCCCCCTTACACTGCCGTATTCTAAGTTAGACATAATAATACATACAGGTGGCTGCTATCATACATACACCCCAAACTTATTTCTTATATATATATATATATATATATATATATATATATATATATATATATATATATATATGAGTAAACAACATCAAATTTATAACAAACTGCTTCTCTGAAACCAAGCATTTGATACGATTAATTTCATGAACTGTAACACAGTATCTAACCTATTACTGTACAATTATCTATTAACTTATATAATTAAAATGACACAAAAATATATTATAAGTCTTAAATTGAAATGTCAAATTGCAAGCACCGAAAATAACGGTATTAGAAAGTAGGAAATGTGAAAATAGGAACAAACTGGTCTCGCCTAAAACTTGACATAACTACACAGAGCCAATCAATGATTGTCAAAAAATGTCTTGATTTAGATAATAAACTAAAACCTCACAATACAGAACAATGACAGATAATGACAGGCATTAATTGACGGAAGTGTCATGTCATGCAGAAAAAAAAAATACGTTTAATGTGAGAAAGTGCCAAACAATTTTACGCAGCACTGTTTTCCACTTATTTGATAATTCATTGGCATCCAGCCCACAGGTCTCAATGGCACTCTACTTTTTCAAAATTAAAGAAAAATAACTAAAAATAGTAATGTGGTATGTTACAATAACGTAACAAGTGAGACAGACTTCACCTCTTTCACCAAAACCCGCTGAGCCAGAGACGTCGTCTGCTTCACGCGATTGCGTTCATCTTCCTTCTAAGTGGAGTAGGAAGTGAATGGTCTTAAACAACAGAAAAAAATATGTCCGGATGAACTAATAACAAAAAATATCATATTAATTATATTGTTTTCAATCGTGATAAATAATTAATAATTGTAATATAATTTACGCGATTGCGTTCAACTTCCTTTTAAGTAGAGTAGGAAGTGAATGGTCTCAAACAACAGAAAAAATATGACCGAATGTACTAATAAACATATATCATATTAATTACATTGTTTTCAATCGTGATAAATAATTAACAATTTATACTATCATTTAAGTAACTAAAGGATACGTTCATCTTCCATGTAAGTATAGTAGGAAATGAATGGTCTCAAACAGCACAAAAAAAATATGTTCGGGTGTACTAAAATCAATAATATACTCATCACAGTGTTTTCAATCGAAGAAAAAATAACGATTTTTTTAATGTTATTGTAAGTAATGAATGTTTTCAAGCTACATTTATATTTCCCGTACGTTAATCAAACAAAACTCGAGAGAACGTAGTCGAAATTTACTGCTCAACTCGTGGAAGAACTGTTTTACATCAGAACTATTGACTGAACGTAGCCTTCTGTCAAATATTGATATTTTATCCACTAGTCGGTAACTCCACAATTCTTTCAGAAACTTTATTCAATAACAATTCTCTTTTAATCAGCAATTCAATACTAAACAACATTCAAAGTAAGAACACCTTACGTTTATTTGTACCAAAATACCGCTAGATGTTTAAAACCCTACGTAGGCCTACTTATATATTATGTTGCACATTTGCCAGATTATAATAAAAAGTATTATGAAGGTAATATAGTAGTTAGTACATTTAATAATGCTTTGGTGGAAATAGCTGGTCAAAATATGTGTATCAGTATACAGTATCTAAACCCGGAGATGAAATCGAAGAAGAAGAAAAAAGTACATAGTGTGGGGGAGGAGCCCTTGCGTGCACATGTAATTAAATTATATCCAATGTCAACCAGCTTACGTTACAGTGCAAGACTTAGATGTCAATTCTGTTATAAATTTTTATCTTTCTTAAACACCAGAAAAAAAATAAACTAGATTTTACATTATAAGTTACAATATGCGAACAAAATCAATATTTATTCATTTTTGCTTTTTGTGATACCGCACATACAGAGTAGCCTACCACTGTTCAGGTTATGGTGGTTGGAAATGTAAATTTCATTTTTCTTTGATAAATTTTGATTTACAAAATATATTTCCCAGATGCCCTCGGCCCAAACGCCACATCAGCGTTAGTAAAACTACATATAAAGAAGTTACAGTAGGAAAGAAACTGGCAACTGTAACATCTAATAATCTAGGAGTTAATAATTGAAAGTGCTTTTCTAGTATGGTCTCGTATAGGATTACAATGAGACAAATGCGAACACCAAAACCCCGCATAATAAGCCATGCTTGATTTCATTATCAGAAAAGTGAAAATTTTATCACTCAAGTTTTTATTCATAAATCATTCAAATTTCAAGTCAGAACGACAACTATATGCCAATTTACCTTGTAATAATTCATAAAATTCTATTTTTCATATATGAACGATACAATCTCTATAGTATGGTGTAAATGCTGAATTAACGGAAAATATTAATTCTATACTAATCATTCTATATTCCCATTAATACTATAGAGTTCGATAACTAGCATGTAGGCCTATACACGAGTGAAATCATAAACCTACTCTCTCTCTCTCTCTCTCTCTCTCTCTCTCTCTCTCTCTCTCTCTCTCTCTCTCTCTCTCTCTCTCTCTGTGCTATGCATGAGACGATCTTTTTGTCGATATGATATAGAGCGAGGAGCTAGGAGCTATCAAGTGAGTTGGGTGGAACCAATTCGCTAGCAATCTACACGTAATCTCTCTCTCTCTCTCTCTCTCTCTCTCTCTCTCTCTCTCTCTCTCTCTCTCTCTCTCTCTCTCTCTCCGTGGCGTCTCGAACATCATTGTGACCCATTGTCCCTCTCACTGTTCTTATCATGGCTGTCGAAAGTTTATAAGCGTTGATTATTATTATTATTATTATTATTATTATTATTATTATTATTATTATTATTATTATTATTATTATTATTATTATTACCAGGATTCATTGGCTGCGAGATGTGTAGCAGTTCTCTGGACGTCCTTATCTTATAACTTGATGGATTATTGCTCAAATCTTATGCTCTATTCTAGCTTTAAAAGGCAGCCAATATAATTCAGTTGGTATAAGAGTAATCCTTTCTCAGGGTGGGACACCTTTTATAGTCATTCTCCTCTGTGTATCATGTTTTTTTTTTTTTTTCTTTTTTTTTTGTTTTTTTTTTTGGTAATTTCATAAAAATGCACTTTGTGTAGAATATCCATCCGGATACTTATTAATATGTTTCTGAGATGATATCCAATGATTCTTACTAATATTTTTTCTTTTATTTGAGCATTGGATAAAAGTTGCAGTTAAGGTCATGAACTTTACTAAATATCGGGACCGAGTCGTTAATGATATTTATTTGAATGTCGCCCAGCTTTCTTAAGCTGTTTTTTTTTTCTTTCCAATCACCATAGACTCAATTTCCTTTCAATTTAGTTTTAGTTGTTCAACTGTCATCCACCCCCTACCACCGTAAAGAATTTAGTTTAAAGTATCAACATCAATTATGTTAAATTGTGTATCGAATGCAAGTAGTTTCAACTTCATTTCATGTCTCTGTGGCACTTTAGATAGACCGATAATGTAGATACAAAATAAGAGTAGGCCTAATACATTCCCCTGGGGTACCCCTCTGTTTAATGGTTATCTACAAAACAAGTAAATTAACATCGTGTGACTCGAAGGTGAAAGACGCCAACAAATTCAAACGAATCTTCCAATAAACACCGGATGTGTTTGAGGAGTGGAGACGCTAAGTGGTAAAAGACTGCGGTAAAGTCAAAGGGCGTAGACATATAGCAATAGTCTCATTTGGCAGTTAATAAAGGAAAAGGAAGAAATGTTGATAATATAACTTAATTCGTAAGGTGCTGTAGATGAGCCAAAGCAGGAGATGTGAACTGGATGTTGATAGTTTTAGCCTGATAAGGGGAAGATTACCGTGTCATTAAGCTAACATTTTTATTATACGATGAAATAGTTACTCTCTCTCTCTCTCTCTCTCTCTCTCTCTCTCTCTCTCTCTCTCTCTCTCAGTGCAGAACGCAACAGCTGTCTAGCAACCAGGTACAAATTAACTATTTAGGCCAATACACAACCTGGATTTATATATCTCACCCTCTCCGTACGGTTCGGGGAGCGAACACCAATCATTGAAATTTTGATTTGAACTTGCTATCATCTAAGCTTACAAAATTGTGAAATGAATTACCACTAGTGAAACCAAAAGATAATAAAAAAGCAACTATTTATAAATCCAGAGGCAGATAAGGGAACAAAAAGTTTTTAGATGACTATGTTACTGTATAAATTGAAAAGATTATGTCATGTAGTCATTGTATTCGTTGATCTGATATGGTTAGATAATAAGCAATGAAGTAATAACACCGGGTTAAAACATGCATTGGTGGAATCAGCTTAAACATGTAAATAACAGTTACAGATATATAAAAAAAATGGAAATTTATATTTTAGTTTTTTAAAACTTTTTCTAGCCTTATACAATTTATCTATGGAGAAATTCATTGTTATAAATATAATGAGAAATTACTAAAAACTAGAATTATGTAATTCCTAATATAGGCTGCAGAACGATAAATAAAACCAGATTTGACAAAGAATCAAAAGTTTTTATTGCAACATTGATTTAAATAAAAAAAATCTTTTAGAATAACTTTAAGATTTATATGTTTAAAAATATTCATAGGAAACTATCTTTATCACTGAAAGTGATTTTCAAAACTTTATTTTTTTATAAAGAAAAAAACTTGGTGACTCGAATGCCATTTCTTCTTCTTCACTGTTCGAGAACATCTTGTAGCAGGTACCTCAACTCCGCATTTTCTCTCCGAAGGGCTTCAACTCGCTTCGTCTCCTCCAATCTATCTGTAAGATATATATAGAGAAATATAATCTTAAAGATTGCGTGTATGTAATTACGAAAATTAATGGTGGTGTCAAACGTCATTGCTCATGGTGGGTGCTCGTTTGGGATTCAACAATCACACTGTTGTCTGTGGTGCGAACGCATAGACTAGACCTATAAGACTAGTAGCCTATATATCGTAGGCTATTTCTAATTATCTATCAGTTTAAAAAGTTCCCCCGCCTTTAAGATTTACAGTAAAAGAAAAAAAAAAAGGACTAGTCAAAGAGCACGCCCTTCATCCTTTATCAGTTTCAACCGTGCGATAATAATAATAATAATAATAATAATAATAATAATAATAATAATAATAATAATAATAATAATAATAATAATAATAATAATAATAATAATAATAATAATAATAGGGAGTGGGGAATATGGGGAAAGGAGAATATTCCTGGATACAATCCAGTTTATAGCTCAAAGGCAGGTACTCGGGATGGGAAAGGTTAAGGAAATAGGGAGAGAGAGAAGTACAGAAGAAGAATAAAAGAGAGGGGCAGGCCCTCTTGCGATATTAAGGAATTGGTGTTATCAGTGCTAAGAACAGTGTAACCTCTTAGCCTACTCATGGGAGTATCAAGAGGCAAATTAAGTTTTTGGCATTCCTAGCATTATATATTTCTGATAGTTTTACCGATATTCTCAATTTATAATTTCAAAAGAGCTGAATTCCAAAAAAAAATTTAATTTTATGTTTCTCTCCATAACTTATAATTATAAAGCTTTGACGTAGGAAGGCCCTGTCTCTTCATATGGCCATATCTTTATGAACATTTACAGTTAATGTAGGTTATAAAACATAACAACTAATCATTTAGAATGTCAAAAGAATGGAAAATTAAAGATATATATTTAATTATTTTCTGGTGCTAGAAAACAACAAAAGGTGTGTTATTACTAAGCAATAAGTGTTTGAAATAATTTGATATCGTTATAAAATTTTAAATTTTATTATCTCTGCCAAAAATAAATATGAAGAGCATTAATATTTCATAATTCATTGTTTGTGAGCATATTGGCCAAATGAAAATAGTAGGCCTAGTTTATATCTCCTTAATATTGAGATCCAACAATCAAATAATTAGCCCAGGATTGTAATAGTTTACAACTCTGTGTGTATGAGAGAGAGAGAGAGAGAGAGAGAGGAGAGAGAGAGAGAGAGAGAGAGAGAGAGAGAGAGGAGAGAGAGAGAGAGAGAGAATGATAGTACAAAAAAGAAATTCTTAACTTCGCTGAAAACAAGAAAAAGAGCCAAAACTTAAAATGAATGAACAGCTTCTGTAGTAGTTTACAACTCAGAGAGAGAGAGAGAGAGAGGAGAGAGAGAGAGAGAGGGAGAGAGAGAGAGAGAGAGAGAGAGAGAGAGAGAGAGAGGAGAGAGAGAGAGAGAGAGAGAGCAGATAATATTGAGAAGGCCCAACATTAGCCAAGATTGTAATAGTTTACATGTGTGTATCAGAGAGAGAGAGAGAGAGAGAGAGAGAGAGAGAGAGAAGCAGAAATTCTTCAACTTCCGGTGAAAATAAGAAAAGGGCCAAAACTTAAATCGAATGAGCAACTTCTGTGATAATTTACAACTCAGAGAGAGAGAGAGAGAGAGAGAGAGAGAGAGAGAGAGAGAGATTCTTAATTTCACTGAAAATAAGAAAAGATCCAAAATTTAAATTGAATGAGCAGCTTCTGTAATATTTACAACTCAGAGAGAGAGAGAGAGAGAGAGAGAGAGAGAGAGGCCAAAGATAAATTTGAATGAGCAGCTTCTGCACAATATCATATCGTATTTTACCCGTGAGAACAAGTTGGTATTGAGTGAGGGCATTGCGGATAGTCGACCAAGCTTGAGATCTCTTGCAAAAGGCGTCAATGAAGTTTTGCCACCGAGTTCCTTCCTCTTCTTCCTCTTCGTACTCGGGAGGCCGGGCCAGTCCATCTCTTCCTTCTACGTGAGTTACTGCACTGTTTCCTCTGGCAAATATTTAGTGAAAGTACTTGATTTGATTTTGTTGACAATATAAGCTGATATTATTATTATTATTATTATTATTATTATTATTATTATTATTATTATTATTATTATTATTATTATTATTATTATTACTTGCTAAGCTACAATTCTAGTTGGAAAAGCAGGATGCTATAAGCCTAAGGGCTCCAATAGGGAAAATTAGCCCAGTGATGAACCTGTCTACAACTGTCAACTTCGCGTCATATGGGAAAACTTGGTCACATTTAAAGAGTTATCCACATTTACCTTAACATGCCTTATTTTACCTTATTGAAAGTGACAATAGACAGAAATACGGAAGAAGAATTGGGCCTTACCTAGACGATGAAAATGACACCAAAATGTTGAGCACATCTTCCGGCATGAAGAGCTTTTCCCGGGCTGGAAAATATAACGATTTATATAGGCCTACACTCTGTAACGAATACACTACATGAATACAGCTGATGTTTATATATATATATATATATATATATATAAATATATATACATACATATATATATATATATAAATATATATACATACATATATATATATATATATATATATGTACAGTAGATTGCATCATATATTTCAAGCATATGTAATGGATAGCCATTTACTTAATTAAGATATTTTTTCCTAATTCAATGAATAATCTAAAATATGACTTATCTTATATATCTTATTTTCTTATTTATTTTCCGTGGCTGTGTTCTTACTTTGAAAAGATATTCCTTCATCATCAGCATCATCTTCCTCATCGTCTTCGTCTCTATGCAACCTTGGTCTTAGTTAAGGAAAAGTTTGTTAATGTTACATATAAATAAACACTACTACTACTACTACTACTACTACACACACACACACACATATATATATATATATATATATACATATATATATATATATATATATGTATATGTATACATATATATATATATATATATATAAACTGTATATGTACTCTAGCTTATTTTGAAAATCTCTATATTATTATTATTATTATTATTATTATTATCAATAGCTTAGCTACAACCCTAGTTGGAAAAGTAGGATGTTATAAGCCCAAGTGCTCCAACAGGGAAAATAGCTCAGTGAGGAAAGGTAACAAGGAAATAACCATACTATATGAAAAGTAATTAACAGGTAAAATAAAATATTTTAAGAACAGTAACAACATTAAAACAGATCTTTCATATATAAACTACAAAAAGAGACTTATGTCAGCCTGTTCAACATAAAAAACATTTGCTGCAAGTTTGAACTTTTGAAGTTCTACCGATTCAACTACTCGATTAGGAAGATCATGCTACAACTAGGCCATAACTGGAATAAAACTTCTAGAATACTGTCTAGTATTGAGCTCATAATGTATTTATTTAATACGTACTTAATTATATACATTTTTACTGTTTTATAAACATAACCGTCAATATACAGTAAAGATAAAAAGTCAAAGGTAATCAACAAATAAACGAATCTGTAATAAATTACCTCTGAGGCCGATGTATAAGGTGTCTTCGAGCTATCTTGAGTAATTTCAACACGTCTGCCTCTGTTCGAATGGCTAATTCCTGCAGAAGGCGGATATTAAGAAATCAGTAATTATTATCACGTCTTTCGTGAGTTACGAAAGGGCATATGAGAGAGAGAGAGAGAGAGAGAGAGAGAGAGAGAGAGAGAAAGAGAGAGAGAGAGAGAGAGAGAGAGAGTCTTTTTTTAGTCCATCCACGTAAACTTCCTTTGCTCTTGGCGAAAACGAATTAGTTTAAAAGTTTAAAGAGTTTTTTCAATTTCGTCTAACTTATTCTTGAGAGAGAGAGAGAGAGAGAGAGAGAGAGAGAGAGAGAGAGTGAGTTTAAGTCTATCCAGGTAGACTTCATTTGCATTTGGCAAGAGCGATTTAGTTTACGTCTAGACTCTAGAGTTTTTATAATCTCGTCTAACTTATTCTTGAATGAGAGAGAGAGAGAGAGAGAGAGAGAGAGAGAGAAAGTCTTATATTTCACATGTCATATATCACGTGAAACTGGAACACACTTCTCGGCACTATGCGTCTCACCCAGTCATGAAATATGATATTAGATCATAAATCCGTAACACACGCAACCAATTCAAGTGTTTAATGACCCTCTGGAGTAACCTCTATCCACTTATAGCCAGTTTGGACTGGTTCGAGCCAATGAAGTTCTTAAAAACCGCATCACTGAAGTTTCAAAACTTTCTATCGGAAAAGGGTAAGTTCGTTTTTAGTGCGAGGAAACGAATTAGATGAAAATACTTCAAAGTGAAAAAAAAACCAATAAAATGAGTTGTATATTTTTATAGAGTTATTCAAATTAGAATATGAATATTTATGTGAAATGGTACGTTGTTTATTAATATATTCATAGATAAACATGCTAGCTAAGAGTGTGAGTTACGGAGTGGGGAAGTGAGCGTCGGTTAATATTATTATAGCTTGCTAAGCTACAACCCTTGTTGGAAAAGCAGGATGCTATAATCCCTGGAGCCCCAACAGGGAAAATATCCCAGTGAGAAAAGGAAACAAGGAAAAATAAAATATTTTAAGAAGAGTAACATTAAAATAAATATCTCCTATTTAAACTATAATTCTTTTAACAAAACAAGAGGAAGAAAAATTAGATAAAAATAGTGTGCCCGAGTATACCCTCCAGCAAGAGAATTCTAACCCAAGACAGTGAAATACTATGGTACAGAGGCTATGGCACTAACCAAGACTAGAGAACAATGGTTTGATTTTGGATTGTCCCTCTAGAAGAGCTGCTTACCATAGCTAAAGAGTCTCTTCTACCTTCACCAAGATGAAAGTACCCACTGAACAATTACAGTGAAGTAGTTAACACCTTGGATGAAGAAGAATCGTTTGAAAGTTTTCAGCTTA
>NC_090737.1:136116037-136281037 GCF_036898095.1 Palaemon carinicauda
GGGAAAGAGTAAAATAAGTGTTAGATTTCATTAATAAGGAAGGGAAAAAAGTAAATAAGTGTTAGATTTCAGTAATAAGGAAGGGAAAAAAGTAAATAAGTGTTAGATTTCATTAATAAGGGAAGGGAAAAAAGTAAATAAGTGTTAGATTTCAGTAATAAGGAAGGGAAAGAGTAAATAAGTGTTAGATTTCATTAATAAGGAAGGGAAAAAAGTAAATAAGTGTTAGATTTCATTAATAAGGAAGGGAAAAAAGTAAATAAGTGTTAGATTTCAGTAATAAGGAAGGGAAAAAAGTAAATAAGTGTTAGATTTCAGTAATAAGGAAGGAAAAAAGTAAATAAGTGTTAGATTTCAGTAATAAGGAAGGGAAAAAAGTAAATAAGTGTTAGATTTCAGTAATAAGGAAGGGAAAGAGTAAATAAGTGTTAGATTTCAGTAATAAGGAAGGGAAAAAAGTAAATAAGTGTTAGATTTCAGTAATAAGGAAGGGAAAAAAGTAAATAAGTGTTAGATTTCAGTAATAAGGAAGGAAAAAAGTAAATAAGTGTTAGATTTCAGTAATAAGGAAGGGAAAAAAGTAAATAAGTGTTAGATTTCAGTAATAAGGAAGGGAAAAAAGTAAATAAGTGTTAGATTTCAGTAATAAGGAAGGGAAAAAAGTAAATAAGTGTTAGATTTCAGTAATAAGGAAGGGAAAAAAGTAAATAAGTGTTAGATTTCAGTAATAAGGAAGGGAAAGAGTAAATAAGTGTTAGATTTCAGTAATAAGGAAGGGAAAAAAGTAAATAAGTGTTAGATTTCAGTAATAAGGAAGGGAAAAAAGTAAATAAGTGTTAGATTTCAGTAATAAGGAAGGGAAAAAAGTAAATAAGTGTTAGATTTCAGTAATAAGGAAGGGAAAAAAGTAAATAAGTGTTAGATTTCAGTAATAAGGAAGGGAAAAAGTAAATAAGTGTTAGATTTCAGTAATAAGGAAGGGAAAAAAGTAAATAAGTGTTAGATTTCAGTAATAAGGAAGGAAAAAAGTAAATAAGTGTTAGATTTCAGTAATAAGGAAGGGAAAAAAGTAAATAAGTGTTAGATTTCAGTAATAAGGAAGGGAAAAAAGTAAATAAGTGTTAGATTTCAGTAATAAGGAAGGGAAAGAGTAAATAAGTGTTAGATTTCATTAATAATGAAGGGAAAAAGTAAATAAGTATTCTATTTCTCTAATAAGGAAGGAAATAAGTAAATAAGTGTTATATTTCAGTAATAAGGAAGGGAAAAGTAAGTGTTATATTTCAGTAATAAGAAAAGAAAGTATTTCATTTTGATTGTACATTACTTTTCTTGTAGTTTATTCATTTCCTTATTTTCTTTCTCACTAGGCTATTTTTCCCTGTTGGAGTCCTTGGGCTTATAGCATCCTGCTTTTCGAACTAGGGCTGTAGCTTAGTTTGTGATAATAATAATAATAATAATAATAATAATAATAATAATAATAATAATAATAATAATAATAACTACATATAAAGCTAAAAATTTTTGCCAAAATATGAACACGGAAATAGGGTCAATCATATAATGTGTTTCATAACCAAGACCTTAAAATAAACAATCAAAGAAGTCTAAAAAGGTTAAAGATCAATCAAGATCAAGAATATATCATGAGGTCATTAATACTTAATTGATCTGAGATTGGGTCGCAAGGTAAATTTAACTTTGTCATGACGTCACAGTTTCAAAATCTATAGATATTCGTTCTTATCAGAGGATTCAAAATTATTATATGAAATTAGGAGACTGAAGGATACCTAAGAAAGTAATGTATTTCATATATACATAATATATATTCCTTTTCCTCTAATTAGGGGTGGCTCCAAAAAAAAAATCAAGTCACTGTCACTTTCATGCACTAAGTGCTATATCATAAATAAACATTGGCAGTTTACACCAATGCAGAACGCTTTTGGATACTGCATCCAACTTTTATGCTTGCAGTACGCCATCCACCACTATTGTATATCTTAGTTTAAGCTAACCTTATATCAGCATGAACTCTTGTTATCTCAATGATTATTATTATTATTATTATTATTATTATTATTATTATTATTATTATTATTATTATTGTTGTTGTTGTTGTTGTTGTTGTTGTTGTTGTTGTTATTATTATTATTTTTATTTTTATTATTATCATTATCATTATTATAATTATTATTATTATTATTATTATTATTATTATTATTATTATCATCATCATTGTTATTATTAGAACAAGCTAAGCTACAACCCTAGGAAAAGCAGGATGCTATAAGTCCAATGGCTTCAACAGGGAAAAATAGCCCAGTGATGAAAGGAGAAGGGAAATAAATAAGATAGTGAACAATTAAAATAAAATATTTCAAGAACAGTAACAATATTAAATTAAATCTTTCAAATACAAACAATAAAAACTTCAATAAATAACGAACCTGAATTTCCCTCAGCGCCGCGCGGTAAGACTGGTGAAGTTCAGTTACGTGTTCTGTGATTCTCCGTAGAAGTTCCGCCCTTTCTCTCGCGTGTTCTAAGATTTCTTCACTAAATGTAGCTTCCAGTTCTCTCAATTCACCTCGTAATCCTTCGATAACAACCAATTTCTGGTCCGTTAGCTCCTGACTCCATTCTAGAGGATAATAAACAAATAATTTTTTTTTAAACTGTGCAGCGAACGTATCGTGTTGACATGAGAATAGTTACAGATTAAAGGTTTAAAGGCCACCCGTGAATGGCAGAGGCAAGGGATAGTGACATTGCCCTATCAAGCAGGACAATACCCTAGAGACCGACCATATTACATAGGATCAGCGCCCGAGCCCCCTCTCCACCCAAGCTAGGACAAAGAAGGGCCAGGCAATGGCTGCTGATGACTCAACGGATAGACCTATAGGCTCTCCTAAACCCTCCATCCTTAGCTCACAAGAATTGTGAAGTTGCAGCGATCAGAGGAACTAACAAGTTTGAGCGGGACTCGAACCCCAGTCTGGCAATCACCAGGCAAGCACAACTAAGATATATGTCTACTGTAGGTTTTAGAGCTTTCAAATATGCGGCCCTAAGACTGCAAAAAGCTCCAACTATACATCCGAAAGACTAAAGATAATAAGGCTTTGGAGAGTAAACTAAAGACTTTCTTGTTATCTAAGTGCTTCAGTAATGTGGATTTAACAATAAACGAGCAATAGGCTGTGTGAAATGCTGAATGCCTTGGAATGTATACGATATAATGAATTACTAAAGGCCTTGCACAGTAGAGAGTAGGGTTCCCCTGCATTGTAAGACCTGAAAAGCAGCCCTTAATGTAAAGTAAATAAGCAAACGTTACCCTAGGTCGATTCGTGTTACAAATAATCTCATGTTAGTATTAAGTATCTGAGCTTATGGTGAAACCTTACAGAAGCGCGAACGGCTTTGGCACAAAATCGCTTAGAATTTCTGAGGTATGTGAATTTGTCGTTAGAAAAACCTTGTTTATGTTGCAAGTAATTATTATTATTATTAATATTATTATTATTATTATTATTATTATTATTATTATTATTATTATTATTATTATTATTATTATTATTATTATTATTATTATTACTTGCTAAGCTACAACCCTAGTTGGAAAAGCATAATCCTACAAGCCCAGGGGCTCCATTAGGGAAAATAGCTTAGTGAGGAAAGGAAACAAGGAAAAGTAAAATATTTCAAGAACATTAACAACATTGAAATAAATATTTCCAATATAAACTATAAAAACTTTAAAGAAACAAGAGGAAGAAAAATAAGATAAAATAGTGTGCCCGAGTGTACCCTCGAGCAAGAGAACTCTAACCCAAAACAGTGGAAGACCATGGCACAGAGGCTATGGCACTACCTAAGACTAGAGAACAATGGTTTGATTTTGGAGTGTCCTTCTCCTGGTAGAGCTGGTTACCATAGCTAAAGAGTTTTCCTGGTTCTGTCATACATGAAAACTGTGTCCTAAAGTACCTACAAGCTCTGTTTGTCATACATTCTTAGGTATTAAGAATACTACACTGCGTATTCCACGTTAATTTCAATAGCCAGTTGTCAATATTCAATTGCTAATAGCTGTAAAACGATTGGCATAATGATAATGTTATATTTTTCTCAGTTATACAATTTCCTTTGCCATTTAGCTGTCGCTTCTATTTGACACGTGCAGGATTGCTGAACTATCTGAATTGTTAATGAAATTAGTAGAATACTAACATTGAAATATGTAGAACATTTCAAACACTAAACAAACGCATATATATGTATGTATATATATATATATATATATATATATATATATATATATATATATATATATATGTATATATATATATATATATATATATATATATATATATATTTACAGGAGAGTACATTGGCTCCAAAGACTGAGCCAGGTCTCCTACTAAAATTGAAGAAGAAGAAAGTAAATAATTGATACATTGGTTCCAAAGATTGATCCAGATCTCCTACTAAAAATAGAAGAAGAAGAAGAAGAAGAAGAAGACAAAACAACAACAACAACAGAAACTAACACTGAGATCAGTATAGATAACATCATCAATATACTAGTCATCTTAATTTCCTCCATATAAAAATAATGTTTTATGCAGTAATATTGAAACAAATGGAAGGATAGAGTATAGGGTCCTCTATCCAGTTTTGTATTTGAGGTTCCCAATGAGGATTAACTTAGCAACTTTATTTAAAAATCAGTAATTAAAATCTTTTAATAGATGGCGCTCTGTTGATAGTGACGATGTGATTAAAAAAAAAAAAGAAAAAAAAAGACAACGGGAAGGATTTGACGTTAATAATCCAAAGGTTTAAAGGCCACTCATGAATGGCAGAGGCAAGGGACAGTGACAATGCCTTATACCTAGTGACTGATCATATATACATATGATCTACGCCTTAAAGACCAGGGAGGGCCAGGTAGTGGCTGCTGATGATTCAGCAGGTAGACCTATAGGCTCCCCCAAATCCCCCATCCTTAGCTCATAAGGATGGTAAGGTTGCAGATACTATAAGAAATTATCGAGCTTGAGTGGGATCGAACCCCAGTCTTATAGATCGCAAAGCAAGGACGTTTCCAATAGCCCACCACAACCCAAAGTCCAGAAAATGCATGAACTGTCTAACTACTCAAGTCAAAATTCTATTTCCTCTTCTAGCTTACGTTTCAGCTGGGATAAACTCTCATGGAGGTCTTCTGGTATTTTGAGCTTCGTGGCTGCATGTTCCCAGTGATCGTTCATCTTCTTCAGTGCCTTCGTTGTCTGTTCCGTGTCCTCCTGCAGGGTCATCCTCCAGGCGTCCTGACGACCCTCGCTCTCCACCACTGCGTTAACTTCTCCACTGAGGGCAGCCACTTCCACGTTACCCACCTTCGAAAGACAGAAGAGAATTTTACACCTTTATGTTTCATTATAGGCTATAATTACCAATAAGTAAGTGAATTTTAGAATCTCTTCACATTATTATTAATATTATTATTATTACTAGCCAAGCTACAACCCTAGGGCTCCAACAAGGAAAAATAGCCCAGTGAGGAAAGGAAATAAATAAATGATGAGAATAAATTAACAATATATCATTCTAAAAACAGTAACAGCGTCGAAACAGATATGTCCTATATAAACTATTAACAACGTCAAAAACAGATATGTCATATATAAACTATAAAAAGACTCATGTCAGCCTGGTCAACATAAAAACACTTGCTCCAACTTTGAACTTTTGAAGTTCTACTGATTCAATATTTTAAGCCTGACCTCAATTATAATACGCCTGCTGTCCCCTTTTCGTAACAGACTGCTTTTTTATTCAGTCCGTGTGTATTTTTTCAATAATGTTTTGCTTATTATATGTATTTTTTTTTAATTTGAAATGGTACTTTTTCTTTTATCTTTACTTTAGGTAGCACTGGTGATGACATTTGAAATGTCGAAACGTTTACAATGAATATGTATGTGGCGACATTAGTATTTTTGTTTCTCCTTTTATAGACCATTGCATACTTTATTTTTATACTTGTAACTCTAATTCTTTTTATGACCATAAGATCAAAATGTGAATGCATGTCTGAGATATTATATATGTAATAGAGTACTGTAATTAAGTGGGATGTCTTACTTACTTTATTTTAAGGGTTGTTTTCCCTGGTCCTGTCATACATGGAAACCCTGTGTCCTACAGGGCTTACAAGATGTTTGTCCTAAATTTTTAGATTTTAAGAGTAATACACAACATGTTCAAAGTTAATCGTCAAATTCACATTCATTACACTAATTATAAGAGAAATGTCATAAGAATTAACGTAATATATACTGTATGGTTTCATGTCAGGAGTGTAATTGTTCAAGATTTTAATATAAGACCACACATACATACACACACACACAAACACACACACACACACACACACACACACACACACACACACACACACACACACATATATATATATATATATATATATATATATATATATATATATATATATATATATATATATATATATATATATATATATATAGATAGATAGATAAACAGATAAATATTCAGGGGCTCATCAGTTAAGAACTGCGAGTGGTCATGAAGAAATACTGATTTAAGGTTTTAAACCCCCAAAGAATATGTTTTGAAGAAAGAGTTTTTAGTTTCAACAAATAAAAAAATAGAATAAAATCCTATGGAATAAAAAAAAAGCGAAATTTGTAAATTCTAGCCGAGGTTTGCTTACCATGGTACATCCTTGCTTGACGAGGGAATGTAGGATCTTTTCTCGCACATGAAGGGCGTCGGTGAAGGTCTTCCCAGCTTGGTTTGCATATTGGACCCCGGAATCCTCTTTGCTAATGACTAAGTCGTCGTCACTAAAAATACAATAGGATATTTGATTTACAATTTATCAGTCAAAAAGTTCTCACGGTGCACAAGCTACTCATGTACAATTGTTTTAATAACTTACGATTAAAATAACTATTCCTAAATCATGGTGTACGTGATCGTAGGAACTGTTGGTATACCATCTGAAACATTAATTTTACTGATGTAAATTACCAACAGCTTTTAAAAATTCTTAATATTTCTGTTTGGGGTCCATTGAAAGACATTTTTTGTAAAAATTTCATCTGTTTATAATTACCATTTATACATTACCAAGGATGGTGGCACATTAAAATACAATCTATCTTAATTTACTTAGTTCATTCCTATAGAATCTTTTAGAAATTAGTTATATATATCTTTAATGAAACCACAGCAGTACTAGATTAAACTTGACTGTCTAAAGAGATGAAAACATTTATTGCACTTAGAATTGCAACTTAAGAAAACTTGACCTGTAGATGGATTACACAAAAACATCTTTGAAACTAACTCATCTACGTTGTGGCGAAGCCTCTCTTTGATTTTTGTAGCTCTTGGACCAAGCTGGGGCTCACTAACTTCATCTTGAGAATCTTTAGCTGCAGTATTCTCTGCCATGTTTCAGTTCATGCCGTAACTGAATTAACTTCTGCTAAAAGGACGCCGTTGTCATAGCAACGCTGTAACATCCATATTTTCTATACAATAAAGATACTTATGAACAATATATTTAACTTTTAAGTCTTATTATATTTTTAGTTTACTTTATTATGATATTTTATACTAAAAAGAAGAAAATATTAACATCCACTTGAATACGTGGTTGACGCTGAGTGAGATTTCCCTCACTTTTAACTAAATAGGCAAGCGAATTATTCACTCATGGTTTTGTTCTCAATGCTAGTTTTAGTATTTGCTAGCTAAAAATATTCCTTATCAGCAAGTTCTCCGTAATTCTATGCTAAAATTTAACCAAATGATTGCTGATTATCATAGAGCTATTAGATCAAAGACTACTTAGAGAAAGTAGGGGTTTAATGGGTAAACGGAAATACCACAATTTGGATAAGGCTATATTGAAATATTGTTGTTAATATCAACATGATTACATTTTTAATTGATATTCATATATTTTAACCATTATTTTTCTTAATATTTAAATGATTTTATCTGACCTTTGTAATATCAAATAACGAACGAATTTCCTTCACAGGGAACAACTTTCAAGATCAACTTTCAAGATGTCGGCATGAACACGTTTTCTTTATAGTTTGTTGAAAAAGTGACATAAACCAGTGGAACGCAGTTGACACATTAATTGTATTTAGCTGCCCTATGATCGGGTATTACCCTAAAACTTACAGGACACATTATTAAGGGATATCGCTAATCATATATAGGAAGTAAGTGTACAAAGTTCAGTGTTCTCTTACTACGTAATGTAGATCACTCCAGGCATGGGTAGGTTCGTGTCTTATCAAAACACATTTCCTCTATTGCTTCGAAATTCAAATAGTAAAGATATTCCCATGTTTATACACAGGATTAAGACCTTTATTATATCTAGGATAATTAGAATTGAGTGATTAATATGTTATTCTTTGTAAACTTAAAACCTGCATTCTTGCATAGCCATGCGTAAGATACCAGCCTAACCAAATGAAGTAGTTTTGACCTGTAGCATATGCCAAGGCTTACTGTAGGTTTGTATCTGTAGTCATTTATTCTAAAGGACGTCTTTAGGTAAATTAAGGTACTCGTAGTGGCCCCCTGGGTATTGTTCCTGTAGAAGCTGTCATATATATATATATATAGACTATATAGTTTATATTTGACATATGTTTATTGACGTTTTTACTGTTTTTAGAATAATTTATTGTTATTTTGTTCTCATTTATTTATTTCCTTATTTCCTTTCCTCATTGGGCAATTTTTCCCTATTGGAGCTCTTGGTCTTTTAGCATCTTGCTTTTCCAACTAGGGTTGTAGCTTGGCTAGTAATAATAATAATATTGAACTTCTGATTTACATGGTACAATCTCTGTTTGTTCTGAATAATGTATGGATAATATGCATAGCTTTAATTATAAAAGGTAATTAATAGATGTTTATATTGAGAGGACATAGGCGGGATTACGTAAAAGGGGAGGAGGGCAGACCTCCTGGTAAGTAGGTCAAAAGGTCTCTCTAGTCTGCTGGGTATGTGTGTAGATCGTTGGGTCACCAGGTCTATTGGGTAGAAAATGAGAATCCTTTCTATCCGAGTCCTTCGTTACACTAGTTAAGTTAATTAAGAGAATGTTGGTTAACAAACTTCCTGGTCTCGTAGGCTTTTGTAGTTGGGACAGACTATGTCTAAAATTTCAAAAGTTATGGGTGCAAAACTACATTTTAAAAGGTAAACAGCAGCCTTTGTATGTCGGTGGCCAGTTCCTCCAGCTTGCTTAAAAGATGGACACCAACTGACCTAGATTTCCCTCATTTAACCTAACCTACAAGCCGTGTCTTTACCTACTTGGCCTATAGGAGGGCTAATGGCCCCTGCGACCCCCCTTACACTGTCGTATTCTTAGTCGGCCGTCATCATACATACATTATTATTATTATTACTAGCCAAGCTACAACCCTAGTTTGAAAAGCAAGATGTTATAAGCCCAAGGGCTCCAACAGGGAAAAATAGCCCAATGAGGATAGGAAATAAATAAATGATGAGAATAAATTAATAATATATCATTCTAAAAGCAGTAACACCGTCAAAACAGATATGTCCTATATAAACTATTAACAATGTCAAAAACAGATAGCCTATGTCATATAAACTATAAAAAGACTCGTGTCAGCCTGGTCAACATAAAAACATTTGCACGAGCTTTGAACTTTTGAAGTTCTACTGATTCAACTACCCTATTAGGAAGATCATTTCATAACTTGGTAACAACTGGAATAAAACTTCTAGAATACCGTGTAGTATTGAGCCTCTTTATGGAAAAGGCCTGGCTCTTAGAATTAGCTGCCGGCCTAGTATTACGAACAGGTTATCAATATTGAGAACCGGATGTTGAGGAGCCACCGTCCTTGACCTACTTGCAATTATACTTTGAGTTTTGTTAGGATTCAACTTCATACCCCATAATTTGCACGATGCACTAATTTTAACAATCTCCATTTAGGGATTCACCAACCCCAGATCTACATTCAGGGGATGGAATTGATGCAAAGAGAGTAGCAACATCTGCATATGCAACAAGCTTTTTTTCTAGGCAAAACCACATGTCATGTGTATATAGTATGAAAAGTAATGGGCCAAGAACACTACCCCGTGGAACACCAGATATCACATTCCTATACTCACTATGGTGCCCATCAACAACAACTCTTTGAGATCTATTGCTTAAAAAATCAATAATAATGCTAAGAAACGACCCACCCCCACCCCGGTAAACAAACACAAGAACACCACCTAACCTAAGTTTCCCCACCTAACTTAGGAGCAGTATTCTTACCTACTCGCCTACCTTGGCGTTGTCTACTCCCACCCTGTGACCCCTCTTAGACTGCCGTATCTATAGCCTACCCTGAAACTAAGTCTCAACTCAGTGTTTGGTTCAAAACAGTCTTCACTCCTGACAAGGTAACACTAAATCATCATATGTAAATCGTAGAATTAGATTCATATCGTATTTCAAACCAAGATAAAAAAATACTTCCCCATAAAGAAAATCTATTTAACCTGTAATAAAGTTTATACCGGTCAAAACGAAATACTTTCACCCCCCTGGTCTTTACTCGGCATTAGGTCCCAAAAAGAAACTTTCTATTGCACAGGAAGTTAAAACCAATTGCACCAAAATCTCTCCAGCCCCTAGAGAGGAAGAGTCCAAAGGCTCCATTTGACCTGTCACCAATCAGTTCCAAACCAGCTCCAGCAGAAGCCGAGAATCTGGACACGAAATTGATTTAAATCGGTGGTGGAAGTATATCCATCAATCTCCGCTTCGCTGTATTCAATGGTCAAGACTTGTCCTGGGTTGAAGGACGCCTGAAATGTCCTAGAGAGTGTAAACTCAAATAACAGGACCAAAGAACTTGCGCATGAATAAGATCTTGCCTCCATCTATGATATGTCAGAGAAAATTCATTGTCCCCAGTGTTGCCGTTCTTTCACCCTTACCAATAGATGCTGGGATGATACTTTTGATAACAGGCACCACACTGGAGAAACTAGGTATAGGTGGTAGAACAGTTTTTTGGACACTTAAATCCATTTCCACTTGAGTCACGGCAGTGGCAAACATGCACCATTTCCAAGTTGGACCACTGATCCAGGGCAGTGCTCTACTTCACTTCTCTGGAGGAAACTTCACCTGAGAATAAGAAGAAATTTACATATCTTGTTCTGTCAGGAGCAAAGCCGGTCAGTTTACTCTCATCAGTCGACTAACCAGTGGCCCAGCTGAGTCCTTGAGTGTAGTGACACCGTGGTAGCAAAGTTTGCTTGGCTGATTGGCGTTAACCTTACGAAATTCCTCCGTTCGTCGGGGTTCGGAAATCTTCCCAGCACGAGAAGTGGACGACATCTTAGAACGATGAAGAGCAGCCAAGAAAGTGGTCAAATTTAAGGGAACGGGACCTCAAAGACAACTTCCTGAACTTCAGCGATGACCCATTTGAAATTGTCCCTTAAGAAGTCTCTGTCTCCATGAAGAAGTAGAGCCTCTCCATTAACCTTGTCTACATCTCGCAGAAGCATAATTTTTGCTCCTTCCTTTTATCTCTATATGGAATGATCTGGGAGAGGAGTGGGGGGAATGCTAGGGGTAGCAGTCCCCTTCTAGGCTATCACAAGTGAGAGGATACCGGTCGAGCCATTGGGCAAAGTGGTAGTTGCATGGAGCTGAATAGTGGACTACAAAGATGCTTCGTTACGGTTACCTACCGAATTCAACCAAACCCCTCACTCTTCTGGAAGAAGTACAGCAAAGATGATGTAGGAATAGGACGTGCGGCAGGTCATACGTGATGGGTCTTTAGGCTTCTTCAAATCAACAGTGGAATAATTCTTGGAAAACCAATACAGTACTCTCTATCCTTGTAGAGTAATGAAAGAGTACAGTAATTGTAATTTCTTTCAGTGCTTTATCCATTTATATTATTTAAAAGAGCTCGCAAAATATTTGTTCCGTAACCGAAATACAAACCACGCTATTTACATAGGGTTTACTTTCGGCGTAGCTGAAAATGACGAGCCATTAGATTTTTAACGAGGGTTAACTACCCCCGTGCTAGTTAGCAAGGGGGTAGGGGAAGGAGTAGCTTGCTACCCCCCCCCCCCCCACACACACCGGTGAATTGTCTCACTTCACTTTTGGCTCGGACGATGAGCAGACGTGTCTGTCTTTCGTCCTCGCTTTTGACAGCCTTTATCTGTTTTTTCTTTTTCTTCAGCTTTGTGTGTCTGGAAGTTGGCCTCTACCTTCATCGCAATTATGCGCAAGTGCCCTAGACTCCCCGGCCGCCCCTGTGGAACTTTCATGTCGGCAGTCGAGACGGATCCTCACACCCTTTGCCTGCAGTGTCGAGGTCAACGGTGTGATAGAGACTTAACTTGTAGTGAGTGCAGGGAGTGGTCTACCTCCCAGTGGGAGAGGTTTGCCCGGCGGCGTAAGAAGAAGTCCAAGAGAGACCTTTCTCCTTCAAGGGCTGCCTTGAAGAAGGAAGGCTCCAAGGACTCTTCTTCCGCCGCCCGAACCGCTTCCGAAGCTCCCATTCGGTTGGTCTCTCGTGAGAGGCCGTCGAGTGGTAGCGTAGGCCATTGTTCTGTTTCCTGACCTCGGGGTGCGGGAGAGGGTGTTGCCTCCCATAGCGAGGCAGCTCCCCCTCCTCCTCCGGGGGAGGATATTGATTCTCATTACGATGATGACCATGCTGTGTCTAATGATGATCTCTTTCAGCTTTGGGCTTCCTTGGGGCTTAAGGGCTTGCCCTCCAAGGAAGCCCTGTTTGACCTGATCCAGTTGGGGGCAGCTGTCAAGCAATCGCCGGTAATAGCAGAGGTAGACCCTCTGTCTATTGTCGACGTTGTTGTGGCAGAGGCTTCCGACGGGTCTGGTCAAACCTCTGCTGCTGTTGCGGATGTTGCTGAAGGCTCAGCCTCCCCCACCGAACATCCTTCGAGGGGAATGTTGAGTCCAACGGTCTCTCCTGCGGGTGCGTCTCCTCCTCGGGGGAGCGCATTGACAGAGACTCCTCTTCGGAGGACCTACGATGTGGCTGCCCTTCCTCGAGGTCGCCTTCGCTGTAAGGCTCGTCCTCCTCTTCGCCGTAGGGGCCTTCCTTCTCTCTACAAGGAAGTTAGGAGGCGCCCCTTCGGGTCTTCTTCCCCTGCAGAGGATTCTTCTCGTCGGGAGCAGACCGTCGCAGCCACGTCCTTGGACCTCTCCGCAGATCGCTCACGATCTCCTACGCCTGCCAGACCTTCCAGTCCTTCAGGCCTGCCATCGCCCCTGGATGCAGATGCGCTGCAGGCGCCTTCTCATCCCGTCATCCGAGGGGCACCGGTCCCTTCGGGGCAAAGGGACGTTTCCCACAGTGTGGGTAAATCCCTTGCGCGTCAGGGTTCCCCTGCGCGCTCAACTGCGTGTTTGCGCGCAGTAGCGCTCATGCGCTCTCCAGAGCTGCAGCCTTCAGATTTGCCTCGCCAGCCCTCTCCTGCTCGTCAACGCTCTCCTGCTCGCCAGCGCTTTCCTGCAAGCCGTCAGCACTCTCCTGCTAGCCGTCAGCGCCTTTCTGTTCCTACTGCGCGCATGGCGCGCGCCATCGGTCTCCTGAGCGCCCATTATCTCCTGCTCGTCAGCGCGCACCTGCGCACCTTGTTCCTGATGCGCGCCAGCGCACACCCACGCGCCCTAGATCTTCGGATCTGGACGCAGGCAAGGACCTTACTCCTTCGCCTCGCCCTCGCACACCTGTGCGCCCATCTTCGCCTGCGCAACAGCGAGCGCGCACTTCAAGAGTTCCTGCGCGCTCGCGCGCCCACGAGTCTTCTTCTGAGCCCGACTGCGAGCGTTCGCCCTTGCGCTCTTCCTCGCCTTATGATCCTGCGCCCCAGCTGGCTGCGCATTGACACCCTCCTGCACGCCAACAATCTCCTGTGTGCCCGCGCGATCCTTCGCCTGTGCGCAAGCGCTCGCCAACACGCCCATGACTCGGATCGTCATAGGTCTCCGACGCGCGCACACGCTAAATCACCTGCGCGCCATCGTTCGCCAATTCGCTATCACGCGCCAATGCGCCATCACTCTCCAACGCGCCGGTGTTCGCCAACTCGGCATCCCTTGCCCACGCGCCGTCGATCTCCAGTGCGCCGTCGATCTCCTGCGCGCCGTCGATCTCCTGCGCGCCATCCTTCTCCTGACCGCCAGCAATCTCCTCTACCCTCGCGCGCTCATTCACCTGCGCGCGTATATCTCCGCTCGGCTGCGCGCCCGTGCTCCAGCAGTCGCCCACGCCCGACCCTCCGAATGCTCCATCGCGCGAGCGCCATTCTCGCCGGGATCCGCAGCGCGTGCTTCCGACAGGGACGCGTACTTCCAGATCGCCACTGCGCAAGCGCAGGGCTCTTACCCGGGACCAGGAAGAGTCACCGGAGAGGTCCAGACAACATTCTTCCCTTTCTTCTTTTCAGACAGGCCCCGTTGCGTCCACTCCGAAGGATCAGGAGATCCCCTTCCCTCCAGCGGGGATTACTGACACTGCGTCGGTCACCCGTCAGTCTTGGTTTGGTCACCTGATGAAAGCGGTGGTGCAGGCTGTGAAGCCGGCCCTCGCTGATCTGGGACTCAAACCAAAGACAGACTCGCCCCCGCTGAAGAGAAGGAGAGGAGTGGACTTCGTGGTGACTTTTCCCAGGGAGAAGTTGGCTCCTAAGAGGTCCGGCAGGAAGGCTCCATCCCCTTCGCAGTCGTTTTCTCCTTTTCCTGTGGACGAAGCTTTTCCGTCCTCAGGAGAGTCCAGCGAGGTGAGGGCCTCTCCCTTGGCACCAATGGGAGGAACCCCACCTCCTGGAAGAGAAACGTCTCGCGTGGAAGGTACCTCCCAGACCTCTTTGCTGAAGTCCTGTATCCCACCCAGGAGGGAACCCAAGGACTCAAAGACGATTCCTAAGTCGTCTTCACGGATCCGACCAGAGCTAACCAGACCCCGGGAGAACGTCCACGTGTCTCCCCAAGAAGAGCCTTTGGGGACGGGAGACTTAGCTGCCAGTCCACAGGGAGGAGAGCAGCACAATTCGGAGCATGCCTTCTGGCGGGTCTTGAATCTGATGAGGCAACTCAACAGGTTCAAGGACCCGGAGATCGCCCCTCGCGAAGGCAAGGATACGGTCCTAGACCAAGTCTATGGTACCCAGAAACCCCCAAGGGCCAGTGCAGCTTTGCCTTGGTCCCAGGGGGTGAAGAGTGCCAGAGATAAGGTCGAAGCTCAGCTCTCGGAACTCGCCCCCTCTAGCCGTTCTTCTGCCGGGAACAAACTCCTCCCACCTCCTCGTTTACAGTAGAAGAGGTATTTTGAGATCATGGGGGAGTCCAGTATAGCTCTTCCCCTCCACCACTTGGTGGAAGAGCTCACAAGGGGAACTCCTCTTGAGAAGCTCTCCTCCCGGCAGGTGACATTCTCGGCATCGCAGATCCTTAACCAGGAGAAGGTCGCGAAGTGGAATTACGGACTATTCTTCGAAAACAATTATTCGAAAACAGTTGTTCGATATTAATTCTTCGAAAACCAATTGTTTGACACAACAGTTGTTCGAATTAACAATTGTTCTTAAAAGATAGCTATAGAAATTGTTTGATTATTCAAAGAAAATAGCTAGAAACAGTTGTTTATAAATATTTATTTTATAAACACTTAGTTGGTTTATGTTATGCGTTGAAAGTTTCGACTACTCTATCAGCAGGAACGAAAGCAAGGGCTAGTAGCATGTGAATGTTTAACGAAAACTCGGCATCAGTGTCATACCTTTTCTTGAGGCCGAATTTACACACTTATCTATAAACACACTAACACAAATGAAAAAAAACAAAAAAACACACGAAATGAATACTAAATGGATATTTTTCCTTAACTGCCTTTATTATAGCGAGCTCAAAATCTGTGTTTACAGACTGAACATCTAAGGTCGGTGATATTGTTTTCACAGTTCTAAGGAATTTTCTATAAGCTTGTTCATTCTTATTCGGTAATAAGTCATAAACCAAAGGTAAAACATAGCCGTTTTTCATTCCATGAATTGTATAAAGCTGCTTTAAAATAAACTGGCACAGTTTTAAAGGTACCGTCCATAAAATAATTCGTGCATGAAACAAGCACCCCGAGATTTTTCTGGGTTGAAATACCAACATTCTGTCTTCTACTTCTCCGGAATCGAATATCAAGAAAGGTTCGCCCTTGCTTGTTCTCGTATCTTGTTCAGGTAATATTAAGTCTTTTCGATGACTAGCAGTTGATCTACAGTGGTCTTCCTGCCTCTCTCGATTGATTGTTCGCTCTATGCTGCTAGTTTGCGGTAGAGCGACTGCAACATAACCACTTAATTCTGCAGATGCGTTTGACATGATATAATGATGAGACGCGTCAGTCTTCACTTTATCTATAAACTGTCGTACTTCAAAATTTTTAGAGTTTCCTGGGTGATTATGTTCACCAGAAGTAGAACTGATGGAGCCATCAATTGTTATAGCGTGACCTTTGCATTTTTCAGCAAAATGTTGGTATTTCCAATACACCTTTAACCTTACTTGCTTGTCCTTCACATATAAGAATTCGTCCAGTAATAGCATGGCTCTTCCTTTCTCGCTTTGAATAAATTCAGCCCTGGCTCTTTGCAAAGGGTGTTTCCTCTAAACTAAAAAAATCTTATTTTCTATACAGTAGCTATCTTTTTCGAACAATTGTTAATTCGAAAAATTGTGTCGAATAACTGGTTTTCGAAGAATTAAATTCGAACAACTGCTTTCGAATAATTGTCCGGATACGCGCGAAATGTGCCATGCAGGCCACTTCGTGGCTGGACGTCTGGCTGAGTTCTCTGGGCATCCTATTGTGCTCCAAGGACTTGTCTAAGGAGAGCAACAGGAAGGCCCTGGAGACCTTCCTCCTCTCGGGCACTCGCTCCATCGAGTTCCTGGCCCACCAGGTTACCAACCTGTGGGCCAACTCGATCTTAAAGCGACGTGATGCGGTGACCGAGAAGTTCCATCCGAAGGTCACCGCCGTGGATGTCTGCAGGCTCAGACACTCCTCCATCCTTGGAGGAAGCTTGGTTTGAGCCCAAGGATATAGAACGCACAGCTGAGAGGTGGAGGAAGTCGAATCATGATTCGCTCCTCCAAAGGGCCCTCACATCTCGGCCCTACAAGCCTCCAGCTCCCCAACAGCATCAACAGCAGCCTCCAGCTCCCCAACAGTATCAACAGCAGCCTCGCAGGACACCGAAGCAGGCTCCGGCAGCTAAGACAAAGGTGTCTAAGCCACAGCCCTTTCCTGTCAAGGACAAGAGGGGCGGAAAGTCCTCCAGGGGAGGCAGAAATCCTAGAGGGAGCGGCCTTGGCCGTAAACGCTAGGATTGGCAGTCCCTCTGCGTGTCTACCTGTGGGGGGATGCCTACAAAGTTGCGTGCACAGGTGGCAGCAACATGGGGCCGATTCCTGGACGGTCTCTGTGATCAGCCAAGGATATCGCGTCCCATTCACAACATCTCGACCTCCCCTGACAGCGAATCCAGTGTCGTTGAGGTCCTATGCCATGGGATCGGCAAAGGGGCTAGCCCTTCGGGCAGAAGTCGGGACCATGCTCGAGAAGGATGGTCTCCAAGAGGTCGTCGACGGTTCCCCAGGCTTCTTCAGTCGACTCTTTCTTGTAAAGAAGGCGTCTGGAGGTTGGAGACCCGTCATCGATCTCTCAGCTCTGAACAAGTTTGTCAAACAAACTTCGTTCAGTATGGAGACAGCGGACACTGTCAGACTTGCAGTGAGACCACAAGACTTCATGTGCACACTGGATCTGAAAGACGCGTACTTCCAGATCCCAATCCATCCGTCTTCCAGGAAGTACTTGAGATTCAGCCTAGACAGCAAGACCTACCAGTTCAAGGTACTGTGCTTTGGTCTCTCCACAGCACCTCAGGTGTTCACCAGAGTGTTCACCCTGATTTCGTCGTGGGCGCACAGGAACGGCATCCGTCTCCTCCAATATCTGGACGACTGGCTGATCCTGGCAGACTCGAAGTCGACACTTCTTCAACACCGAGACAGGCTTCTGGGACTTTGCCAAGATCTGGGGATCATGGTAAATCTCGAGAAGTCCTCTCTGCAGCCGACCCAACGACTAGTATATCTAGGCATGTTATTACACACCAATCTCCACAAAGCCTTTCCATCAGACGACAGGATAGCAAGGCTGAGGAGGGTTGCAGAGCCCTTCCTCAGGCGGGAAGAGTTTCCAGCCCAATCATGGTTATGTCTTTTAGGTCACCTAGCCTCCCTGGCCCGTCTGGTCCCGAACGGCCGTCTCAGGATGAGATCCCTGCAATGGCGGCTCAAGTCCCGGTGGAATCAGGGCACCGATTCCCCGGACTATCTGGTCCCTATGGGACCCACGGAACAGGCGGACCTGCGGTGGTGGCTGATCGACGAAAACCTACGAAAGGGAGTGGATCTTCTCGTCCTTCCCCCAGATTTGACACTGTTCTCGGACGCGTCAAAAGAAGGGGGGGGGGGGCTCACATTCTGAACCAGAGGGTCTCAGGCCTTTGGTCAGAATCAGAAAAGTACCTACACATCAACCTGCTAGAGATGAAGGCCATGCATCTGGCCCTTCAACAGCTCTAACGGACCCTGGCGGGCCACTCCGTGGTGGTGATGAGCGACAACACCACGGTAGTGGCTTATATTAACAAGCAGGGAGTTACCTTTTCACAACAGCTATCCCCTCTTGCAGTAGAGATTCTGAGGTGGTCCGAAGTCCACTTGATAACACTATCAGCTCGCTTCATTCCAGGCAAGAGGAATGTGCTCGCCGACAGTCTGAGCAGAGCCTCGCAGATAGTGAGTACCGAGTGGTCTTTGGATCCTCAGATAGCCAACAAAGTCCTGACTTTGTGGGGTTCCCCGACAGTGAACCTGTTCGCGACAGCGTTGAATGTCAAGCTGCCTCTGTACTGCTCCCCAGTCCCGGACCCCAAGGCTCTCTGACAAGATGCCTTCCAACAACGGTGGGACAACATCGACGTGTACGCCTTCCCACCGTTTTGTCTGATGAGAAGGGTGCTCAACAAGACCAGACTATCGGTCAACCTGTCAATGACCTTGATAGCTCCGCTATGGCATCACGCGGAATAGTTCCCGGACCTTCTGCAACTCCTAACGGAACCTCCGAGAGAACTTACCCTACGACACGAGCTACTCAGGCAACCACATTGCAACATCTACCACAAAGAGGTAGCCGCGCTTCGGCTTCACGCCTGGAGACTATCCAGCGTCTCCTCACTGAGAGAGGCTTTTCGCAGCAGGTTGCGGAAAGAATGTCTCGACACCTGCGGAAGTCCTCCGCGGGAGTCTACCAGGCGAAGTGGAGAGAGTTTTGTGGTTGGTGTCGTGGGAGGGGTATCTCTCCACTCGATGCCACTATTCCAGCAATAGCGGAGTTCCTCGTGTATTTGCGGGAGGAAATGCGCCTTTCGGTCTCGGCGGTGAAAGGCTATCGCTCAGCCTTAAGCCTGGCCTTTAGGCTGAAAGGCGTGGACATTTCTTCCTCGCTAGAACTCTCTGTACTCATACGTAACTATGAGCTTACCTGCCCTCAGTCAGAAGTGAGACCTCCTCCATGGAACGTGGTTCGGGTCCTCAGGGCTCTGAAGAGACCCCCCTTCGAACCATTGCGCCAGGCCTCTGATAGCCACCTGACTTGGAAGACGGCTTTCCTACTCGCGTTGGCCTCTGCCAAACGAGTTTGTGAACTTCATGGTCTCTCATACGACATCGCCCATTCAAGGGGATGGGGGGAGGTAACATTCAGGTTCGTCCCTGAGTTTGTTGCCAAGACTCAGAACCCTGGAGTGCCGGACCCACGGTTCGACTCCTTCAGGGTCACGAGTCTCCGTTCTGTAACAAGTGACCCAGACCATCTGCTATTATGCCAAGTGAGGCGTTACTTGAAGAGAACAGCTGCAGTTCGTCCCCACGTGCAGGCGTTGTTCGTAAGCACGGGAAGGACTAAGAGGAGGGTCACCAAGAACACCATCTCAGCTTGGATTCGAAGGGTTATCCACCACGCCTTGAATCTTGACCCTCCTCCGTCACGTCGCCCTAGAGCACACGACGTCAGGGGCATCGTTACGTCCCTGGCCTTTAAGAGAAACTTCTCTGTGACGCAGGTGCTACAAGCTGGGGTCTGGAAGCGTCAGACGACCTTCACAGCCCACTACCTGCAGGACGTGACCCACAGGAGCCTCGATACCTTTTCTATCGGCCCCATGGTGGCTGCACAACAGCTGGTCTAACCCCAGGCTCCTTATTGGATAGGTAGCAGAAGGTTGAGGGCATTGTTACCCGGTCTCAGTCTGCGTGAATGAAAGAGTATGTCTGGCCCGTACTTCTTTCTTCATCCTCCCCTCTCTTGGGGAAAGCAGCATCCTGGTCTCTGCATAGCTGACCTCAACCTCTGGAGGTAAACCATGCTCCCTTGTGTTCCTAGTGTTAAGTTAATACTGTCGCGTCCCCCATACCCTGACGAGGTGGTATTGGGAACGTCCTATCCTAGATTCCTATCTAAAGGACTTCAGGTCAACTTCCTAGGACGAGTCACGCACTATTCCTCCACACACAAGCTTATGTAGGCCGCACATTCCTTGCAGAGCAAGGAACTTGAGGTACAGGGACTCTTTTTCTCGAGTGCTGCTCACTCGGATTCTGAGTCCCCGGGTAAAGCCAAAGCCAGTAAGGCTGGGGACTTTCCATCCTTCCTAAGGGGTAAGTCACCCTATGTAAATAGCGTGGTTTGTATTTCGGTTACGGAACTACTGTAATGACAAATTCGGAGATAATTTGTATTTTTCCTAACCATACAAACCTTAGCTATTTACACATATTTGCCCGCCAGCCCTGTCCCCCAAGACAAGTCCAACCTCTAAGTGAAGTGAGACAATTCACCGGTGTGTGGGGGGGAGGGGTAGCAAGCTACCACTCCCCTACCCCCTTGCTAACTAGCGCGGGGGGTAGTTAACCCTCGTTAAAAATCTAATGGCTTGTCATTTTCAGCCACGCCGAAAGTAAACCCTATGTAAATAGCTAAGGTTTGTATGGTTAGGAAAAATACAAATTATATCCGAATTTGTCATTTTATGAACCATCTGGTACATTCACCACTGTCAAAAGCTAACTTTGAAACCAATGTTTAATTTACTTAGAATACTATGTTGAAGGAAATCTTCAACTCTATGATATTAGGGAATTAGCTTTAGTGGATGCTACAATTTATAATTTAATTCCTTGAACTAAGAGTTTTCCTTTTTTTCAGGTATTAGTATAATGACAGAGGATGTTTTGGAGTCTTCACCGCCCAGTAATACCATCATAGAGCCAGTGATGAGTGAAAAGACTATTAATAGTGATGAATTTCGCAAGCCTCTTTCTAAGAAGAAAACTGAAAAGGCTGCAAAACGCAAATTAGATTCAGTGAATGATAAAGATGCAGCGCATATCGAACAAAAAAAGAAGAAAAAGCCAGATAAAGCTAAAAAGAAAAAGCAAAACAAAGGTGAAAATGAGGATGCAACTGAAAGTGTTGACAGTGGCTGTATAGCAGATATTTCTGGTGATGTAACAGATTGGCCTCAGGTGAGAATTTAGATGAAAAGCAAATGAAAAAGTCACTGTTATCAACCGGTTTGTTTTTTGCTTTTAGATAGTAACAGTATTGATTAATGGGAATATAGAAATTAATTGGAATCAATTAGGATATTGTGAAATATTTCAAACAATGTTGCCATAGATGTAAGTATTTAACCAAGAAATCATGAGCTGACCTATAGTCAATTTTTTTTAGCGAGGCAGATTTGCACCGACTCACAGCGGTACCCTTTTAGCTCGGAATAGTTTCCTGATTGCTGATTTGTTGGACAAGATAATTCTAACCAATCAGCGATCAGGAAACTTTTCCAAGCTAAAAGGGCACTGCTGCGAGTCTGTGCAAATATTCCTTGCTAAAAAAAATTGACTATAGTGACCTTTTCTTTTTCTTACATTCAGGTTGAATCGGCAGTATTAGAGGAAAGAAATTACGTTCTTAGTTTGCTAAGTTGGCTTCCAAATTTTGAATGGGTAGTTCCAGACTTAAAGAAACCTAAACCGGCCACGGAAGAATCTTCTAAAGGTGGGTTTCTTCTGTATTTGGTTCAAGAAAATAGTAAACAGTAAATGGTAATATTGGTTTGGTTGCATAGGACTTTGTTTCAAACATGTCTCCTATAAATAATATTTAGATATACCTAAAAACCCAAAAATAATTCAACAGTAAGTCATTGCACTCCTAATTAATATAACTGCTTTTATTATTGTAACCTATTTAGTAGTCATCTCATTGTTTTTCAATATTAATCTTACCCGATGATCATGTAGCTGTCAACTCTGTTGCCCGACAGAAATCTAAGGTCGGGATACGCCAGCGATCGCTATACAGGTGGGGGTGTACACAACAGCGCCATCTGTGAGCAGGTACTCAAGTACTTCTTGTCAACAAGAACTCAATTTTTCCTCTGTCGTGCCACCGGCAAGACCTACTAATACGCCGTCCCTAACTGGATTTGTTTTCACAACTTTTTGGTGAAGTACACTATTCCAGTTTTGAGCTTTCGCTATGCAGGGGTTTTATCTTCATTTCAAAACTTGAACTCGTTTTGGATAGATTTAATTATGGTGACGAAGAGAGTATGGACTCTCTCTCACTTTTAAATGGCCGACCCTTCCCTTAGACGGAAGTGTTGGTGACGAAGAGAGTATTGACTCTCTTTCACTTTTAAATGACCGACCCTTCCCTTAGACGGAAGTGTGTTTAGGTTTTTGGTAATTTTGCTTAACAAAGTTATAGATTTATTTTATATCTCTCCGCCATTTATAGGCCTCTTCGATTAACTTTCCATTTATTATAAACTTATAAAAATTAATTTTTATGTTTGTTTATATGCGACCTTTCCTAATAGTAGGCGGTCCTTTCTTGGAACCGAAGTTAATTAACATTGAGCCCGTCATATCGTTTTTCCTTTTAAGAATTATGCTATTTTAATTTTAATGTTTTTGAAAGAATTTCTTTGATAGTCTCGTACTGTTTTCAAAGATGAACTAACGTTTAGTTTAGTCTCCGCAGTTGTTGACGTTCAGAACGTTCAACATGCGCTCTATCGTTACGATAGAGAGAGAGTATTTCACGGTTTCACGTTGCAGTAAGAGTAAACCGATTCTAGCGTTTCGTTCATTCTTCTTAGCTTAAATGGTTTTAATTCTAATAAAGGAACTTTTTATTTGGGAACCTTTCAGTTTTTTTCCTTTAACAAATAATATGTTTTAACGATATATAATTGGGCTCATCTCTCAGGTTCTAAGTCAAGAGAGAGAGAGAGAGAGAGAGATAGAGACGGAGGGAGAGAGAGGAGAATAAACGTTTCGTTCAAGCGGGAAACGTTGTTCTCGTTTTTTACTCTTCTCCCTAGTCGCTATAGGGGAAGAAGGTAAAACGTTTCTAGAGTTTTATTCTTGTTCCCAGGCTTTATGCGGTGAGAGATTTTAAACGTAGTTTATTTGATCTAGTGTTTAGTCTCTTTTCCAGCCACTGAATTCTTTATCTTTCATTATGTTTTTCTGTTACATTGTAAAACTGTTTTCGCAATTACTACCTTTTAATGAAGGATAGGATTGCGTGTTTCAGGTACAAATCACTTAAAGTTTCGAGTTCAGTGAAATAAGTGCAAACAGAAAATCAAAAGTGATAAAGTGATATGCGCAAAGTGTTACAGTGTTGCGTTCGAGGGTTCGTCTGTTCGTGCCAGTTGTTCACCTAGTCCGATACCTCTTACAAGCTCCCAAGCCCAGGGGAGAAGTAATGTCGAAGGACTTATGGGTTCCACAGGTCTTGATCGATGAACAGACGTTTCCCTCCGTGGTTTCGGGTGTATCTACACACGTTGCCGACGTGATCACCCCACCCACACAAAGACGAGAGAGCCCATTTATTCCTCGTCTGCGGAAGAGGTTTCTCGCAGAAACCACGGACCAAATCTTGCAGCTTTTAAGTGCACGTCGGTCCCTTCCGCGCAAGTCCAACGGCCTAGGTGTAGCCACTGGGTCAGTTCGGACTCGCTGCAGTCATCCGACGACTGCACACCTCCCAAGAGAGGCAAGGTGGTACCGCAACAGGCAGTAACTCCGTCTGTTGCCGCACCAGCTGTTTTAGACCCTCAGTCACAACGGACAGTAGCTCCGTTTGTTGCCGTCTTTCATAGACCCTAGTGGTCCATGCTGCAGACTATACAGTCTCAGCTTGCTCCTTCATGCAGGAGTATCGTGCTGGAAGGTTGACAATGCACCTGTTAATCTACAACCTGCCACGGTTGTGCGCTCAGCAGATACTGCGGCTGCCTGCTCCCACACTCCACCTGTGAGAGCTCCACCTCCGATGCGCAGTCGACCCTGCCAGACGCATGTTCATGCTGCACCCTCCATTGACATGCGTGAGCTACCGCATCAGCAGTGGGAAGGTGCTGTAGAGCTGCCGTGTTTTGACACAATGCGGCATGCTCCGCAACCCATGCGGCATGCTCCGCATCCCATACGGCATGCTCCGCAACCCACGGCAGCCCCTCCCACGCACCAACACTCCGCTTTTGTTGTTGCCAGCTCCCACACTCCGACTGCGGAGAAGGTTGACGATGCACCCGTGGGCCTACACCTACCACGGTTGTGCGCCCGGCATGGCTTCCTGCTCCCACACTCTTGTTGTGAGAGCTCCTCCACCCATGCACAGTCATCCCTGCCAGATGTATGATGACTCCCACAGACACACGGAGCACTCCGTTGCCGTGCGTGAGCTACCACAAGCTGCCGTGTTTTGACACGGTGTGTCAGCCTCCGCAACACACTGTGGTTACCGCCACTCGCCTGCAGCATACTAGTCAGTCAGGAGTTGAGGCTTCCCCACACAACTTTGGTTGTTGCCAACTCACAGACTGTCAAACAGTTACATGACGTTGCCTTCTGGTCTCCTACTAATACACCAGTGCTGTATGTCCTCACGCTCCTGTTGTGGTTGACAGTTCAGTTTTTGACAGTTCACAGACTGTCAAGCAGTTTCTAACGTTGCCTTCTGGTCTGCTGCTTTTGCACCAGTGAAACCCTCACTGAGATATCCTAGCTTTTCTCGGACATGGTTCCTGTAGATGAGAAAGTGCTGTTCTCCCTCCTTCTGATATTCCCTTGAGGACTCTTTCATTTGGAGAGGAGCCTTAAGCTGCTTAGCCTCCTTGGACTTTAATTAAAGCATAACATGCTTCCAGGGAGGGTAAATGGTTCCGCTTCAGTCGCTAACCCCGTCTGTTGCCACACCTGCTCCCATAGACCTTGGGCTTTGTTGCAAGACATGCAGTCCAAGCTTAGTCCTTGATAGAGGATTTTTTACGGAGAAGAACCTTCTTGCCAACGACCTTCCTACCGGTTGGTTGTACGCCCTGTTGACGCTGAGGTATCCTACTCACGTCCGCCAGTTGAGATGGTTCCTCCACCGGTGCGACCCAGTGTGGGTTGCCAGTCGCACGTTGACGTTAAGCTACTCTCGGAGGTGGTTGTGTACGTTTCAGTGTGTCACTGGGAAGACGTTCAACAACCTGCAGAGGTGACTTGTTGTGACGCAGTGCGGCAACCTCAGCAACCCGATAAGGGGTTGTCTGCACTACCCAGACAGTCTAGACAGTTTCGGGTTGTCGCTGTACTTCCTCGCATCCCCATGGTTGACAGTTCACAGACTGTGCAGCAGTACCATGATCTTGTGTCCGGCTCCGTCACGCATCCACCAGTGCGACCGGATTCAGCGAGTCAGACGTTGCCCACTCCGTTGCAGTTTCCTCATCAGTTTCGGATGAGGAACCCTCTGATGAGGACATGGCTGAACAAGACGATCAACCCCCAGCCCTGCTATCCATCCAGAAGATGCTGAAGAAGGAATACGGCCCTTTCAGGCTGTGGATGAGTCTGGTTAGGACACTGTCATCCGTGGTTCAATTGGTGTCACTTGGAAGACTACACCTCCGTCCTCTTCGGTTTCATCTAGCTCTTCACTGGAAAAGGACAAAGACGCTAGAAGCGGTCTCGATCCCGGTTTCCGGAAGATAAGTCTGGTCTAACCTGATGAAAGGACTTTATCAACCTTTTATAGGGTCTTCCCCTGACTGTTCAACCACGTTCTCTTCTCAGACGCATCGGACGTAAGCTGGGGTGCGACCTTAGGCGGTAGGGAATGCTCGGGATTATGGAACTCGAGTCAAAGGACAATGCATTTTAACTGCAAGAAGCTTCTGGCAGTACGTCTGACCTGGAAAAGCTTCAGGTCTCTCCTTCAAGACAAAGTAGTGGAGGTCAACACGGACAACTCCCTGCTTTGATGTTCATCTCCTAGCAAGGAGGGACCTACTCTCTGACATGGTGCGAGTTCGCTAGTGACCTCCTCTCCTGTTCAACAGGTCTAGACTTTTCACTAGTAACAAGTTTCTTCCAAGGCAACTTGAATGTCTTAGCAGATTGTCTCAGTAGGAAGGGACAATATTTCCAACATATTGGACCCTCCACAGAGATGTATGCAAGAGACTTTGGGTCACCTGGGGCCAGCCAACCATAGATCTCTTCGCAACCTCGATGTCCAAGAGGCTCTCAATACTTTGCTCACCTATCCCGGACCCAGCAGTGGTTCTTTTAGATGCTTTTCTACTAGATTAGTCTCATCTAGATCTATATGCATTCCCTCCGTTCTAGATTGTCAACAAGGTACTGCAGAAGTTCGCCTCTCACGATGGGACAAAGTTGCTTCCCTCTGGCCCGCGAGAGAATAACTTACCGAGGTACTTCGATGGCTAGTAGATGTTCCCAGAACTCTTCCCCTAAGGGTGGACCTGCTACGTCTGCCACGCGTAAGAAGGTTCTCCAAGGCCTCCACGCTCTTCGTCTCACTGCCTTCAGAGTATCGAAAGACTCTCGAGAACTAGAGGATTTTCGAAGGAAGCAACCAGAGCGATTGTTAGAGCAAGGAGAACATCCACCCTTAGAGTCTACCAATCGAAGTGGGAAATCTTCCTAAACTGGTGCAAGTCAGTGTCCGTATCCTCGACCAGTACCTCTGTAACTCAAATAGCTGACTTCCTCTTATATCTGAGGAAAGAGCGATCTCTTTCAGCTCCCACTTTCAAGGGTTACAGAAGCATGTTGGCATCAGTCTTCCGTCACAGAGGCTTAGATCTTTCCAACAATAAAGATCTACAGGACCTCCTTAAGTCTTTTGAGACCACGAAGGAGCGTCGTTTGGTTACACCTGGTTGGAATTTAGACGTGGTTCTAAGATTCCTTATGTTAGACAGGTTCGAACCACTTCAATCAGCCTCCCTGAAAGATCTCACCTTTAAGACTTTTCCTGATATGCTTAACCACAGCTAAAAGAGTCAGTGAGATTCATGCCTTCAGCAAGAACATCGGATTTTCATCCGAAACGGCTACATGTTCTACATCTTGGTTTTCTAGCCAAACACGAGCTGCCTTCTCGGCCTTGACCAATATCGTTCGTTATTCCAAACTTATCGTATGGTTGGAAATGAACTAGAAGAGTATTATGTCCTGTAAGAGCTCTTAAGTTCTATTTTTAAAAACCTTTACGAGGCCCGTCTGAAGCTTTATGGTGTTCAGTTAAGAATTCATCTTTGCCTATGTCAGAGAATTCTTTATCCTATTATTTTCAGACTGTTAATACGAGAAGCTCATTCCCTTCTGAATGAGGAAGACCAAGCTTGGCTGAAGGTAAGGACACACGAAGTTAGAGCTGTCACAACTTCCGTGACCTTTAAACAAAATAGATATCTGCAAAATATATTCGACGCAACCTTTTGGAAAAGCTAATCAGTGTTCGCGTCTTTTATCTTAAGAATGTCCAGTCTCTTTACGAGAACTGCTACACTCTGGGACCATTCGTAGCAACGAGTGCAGTAGTGGTGGGGGCTCCACCACTACAATTCCCTAATTCCAGAACCTTTTTAATCTTTCTCTTGAAATTTTTCTGGGTTGTCCGGAAGGCTAAGAAGCCTTCCGCATCCTGGTTAATTTGGCGGGGGGTCAAATTCTTTCTTGAGAAGCGCCTAGATTAGAGGTTGTGATGAGGTCCTTTAGTATGGGTTGCAGCCCTTCATACTTCAGCACCTAGGAGTCGCTCAGCATCCTAAGAGGATCGCTAGGCTCAGTAAGGAAGACGTACTTAAAAAGGCAGAGTAATGGTTCAAGTCGACTTCCTTACCAGGTACTTATTTATTTTATGTTTGTTATTTTGAATAACTGCTAAAATAAGATACGGGATACTTAGCTTCTAATGTTAACATGTATGCTGGTCTCCACCCACCACCCTGGGTGTGAATCAGCTACATGATCATCGGGTAAGATTAATATTGAAAAATGTTATTTTCCTTAGTAAAATAAATTTTTGAATATACTTACCCGATGATCATGAATTTAAGGACCCTCCCTTCCTCCCCATAGAGAACCAGTGGACCGAGGAGAAAATTGAGTTCTTGTTGACAAGAAGTACTTGAGTACCTGCTCACAGATGGCGCTGTTGTGTACACCCCCACCTGTATAGCGATCGCTGGCGTATCCCGACCTTAGATTTCTGTCGGGCAACAGAGTTGACAGCTACATGATCATCGGGTAAGTATATTCAAAAATTTATTTTACTAAGGAAAATAACATTTTTACAGTAATAGATTTTTTAAACAGTACTTAGTGATTTAGTGATATCAAGGGTTCACGTTAACTACACAATCTTTGATATTCCCATCTCTAATTTGCCATCATAATTTATCAAGGATAATCATGTTTTTTCTTATTGTTTAAAACGTAAAAGCTAAAAGATGGAAAGTATACTTATTACATAATTAGTAGTGAAAGTTTACTTGAAATCTACATTTGTTGCAGATGAGAGTGAGAGTAGTGGCAAAGCAACGTCTAATAAAAAAAAGGGTGAATTTGTTGGGACAAAAGCAAAATTGCGAGGTAAGTTGTTATAATTTGAATTTTATTTTGCAAATTTAAATGTCTTGACATCAGTGTAGGAGGCTCTTAAGTGTTAATATATTTTCTATTGTCCAGAACAGGAACCACAGTAATTTGATTTAGTGTAAACGCAATTCCAAAACTTTGTTCGATGTTTTACAAATACAGACATTTTATGTAGTCATGTAACTTCAAATTTTATTCATGTATTTAGTTATACAGTACTGTATCCAAAGAAAATTTGAACCACTTTTTTTTTTAAGGTGCATTAGACTGCTCCAGTTTAAATATAAACGTACTATAGTATTCATATAATTCGTCATAGCAAACTAATTTAAAAAAAGATCCACCGCTGTTTATTGTATAAATAATTTACAGAGGCTTTCGCATTGTTGAACAAATATTGTTGGCTAAATATACTTGTTTCTCTTAACAGGTAGCTTTTATACATTCTTATATAGTGTTTAAATGATTGTAGAGATATTCATTTATCCTTTATAAGTTTTTAAATTTATGGAAAATTTTTTTTACTGTATTTCCATTAACCATTAAAACTAGTACAGTATTTTGTTGCTTCAGTTTCTGATTTTAAATTCTACAACTAAACAAGTATATTTAAAAAAAAAAAAAAAAAAAAAATTTATATTGGGTATGGTTTTGGCAAACAAATTTATTAGGTTGATGGAGTGAATTGTTTCAAACTCTTGTCTGTAAATTTGAATGATATCTAATGTATATTTTTATCATTTACAGAGTTTTTGAATGAAACTGATGAAATAGACAGTCTACGGGACAGATATACTTCAATGTTACAAGAATTACGAAGTAAGTACAATATGGTATGGTATGTTTTTAAGGTTCTTCTCATCTTTTGGTTTGATAGTTGCAAAAGAATAGAACCTGTGAACACACTTGAATAGACACTGAATTTATTTGTGATGGTAGAGAGGTAAAAATTTTAGTATTTGAGAATGCATTCCTTTAAAATTGAGTAGGCTATTCAGAATTGCTCCTGTGAAAGGAAGAAAAATATTTTCATCAATTTCTCTATTTTGGGGTCCTTTTGTGAGATATGAATAAATACAAATAAAAAATACTGGGACCTCTTGCATACTAAAAAATAAAGAAATACTGTACCATGAAGGGTCAGGCAAAAGTGGGACTGTTAACCCTTTTACCCCCAAGCTATTTGGAACTTTCCAACCCTTAATCCCCAGGCGTTTTTTTTTCCAAGCACATTTTGCAATATATATTTTTTGAATTGCTCTTACAGCCTTAATTTTCATCATAGAGAGGTCAGGTTGGTCTCATTCTTTTGAAAAATGCCTGAAGTTTCTCATAAAGTTATCAAAAACATGCAAAAAAAAAAATATAAATAGCAGATTTTTGCAAGGAAGTACAAATACGTCCATGGGGGTAAAGGGATGGCTTTTGTGAAACGTACCAGTATGTCCATTGGGGGTAAAAGGGTTAGAATTTGGGAACTGATAACAAGAATATTTCAGAACATAAGATTTATAGAATGTTTAGAATCTATGGTATACAGTATGTTGTTTTACCATTTATGAAAGTAGTTTGAATTGAGGCCAGAACACTTTTGTTGTCTATTTTGTTATCTGACCTTTTTGCAACACCCCCTGTCACAAATAACAATAAAAAATATTACAGCTCTGTTAGCATATCATAGTAGGGTAGTGCTGTCAACGTACCTCTCATGTCTGTTGACTTTACTAAAGTTTCTTTATGGCCCTGCAACACAATTTTAAGCCTTCTACTTTGCTTCCGTTCCTGCTTGCTTGCTTTCATTTTTCTGATCAGGATGCCAGGTAACTGATAATCAATCAATCAATAATTTTTCTGTCCATGTTTTCAGCTTCATAGTGCAAGTGTTGATGAAACAAATTAAGATTATAGTATGTTGTTTAGTAAGTAGAGGATAGTTTTTTCAGAGGAATTATCTTTTACTTACCTAAATTTTGGGTACTTTGATGTATCAAGTGCTATTGGATAGACGTTTTTGTTTGTGAGGTATATATTACGGAATTATATTTAAGCAAAGTGATGTTTGTGACAGTTTGTAATGTCTTGGTTTTTGTTTGCAGAGGGCAGAAAAGACAAAAAGAAAGAAGGGAAATTGCAAAGAAAGCTGAAGAACCTAAATAGAAGAAATAAGAAGAATACAAATCGACAAAGAAAGTTAGAACAGGCTGAAATATTTGAAAAGAAGCATCAAATTGTAGAAAAGAAGAAGAAAGGTAAGTTTTGTACCTACTGAATAGCATGTGTTTTTATTTACAGCACAATGACGGGTAGCTTGTCTGAAGTTTCTGTGTTTCATGTATTAGTCATACAAAGAAAAATAGAACTAGATTTTCCCCAAGATCAAATGAAAGACCCCTTTTTACCCCCCATGATAAGAGGTGTCAGCCTCTTACTCTAGCTGCCCTTTGGATCTTATGTGCCTAATATTTTGTCTTGCATTGTTTTGTGAAGAATTTTAAAGGTATTTTTCCATTGAACCATAACTTGGGGAAGAATTTGGTAGTTTTTATAAATGGATAGGTTTCATTCAAAGTTTCTATATAGATCTTTGCTCAGGAGTCAATGGAGTAATTTCAGAAGACTCACTTGCAGAGTTATTGATAAGATTTTTTTTATTTTTATCAATAATTTATTCAAATAAGAGATGACTTTTACTCGTCCAGTTTTCTGCTCCAGTATCGTAACCTTTTACAATCTTTTGTTCACAATGTCATCCAGAAATGAGGGCTAGAGTCAGAGTGGTGGTGAAAAATGCTATAGATATGTCTTCAATCTTAGGGTCTCCATAATGCAATACCCTATTGTTCTTAAATTAGGCAATGTTTATTATATGTACTCTTTTGACATCGATGAAAGTAGATTCTAATATGTTCCTACTTGAATATAATCTTCATGTTTTAGTAGGAGTATGATTTTGGCAAAGCCATGATGTGCATTTGAATACAGTATTTAGCAAGGTGGTTTTAGTTACTTTGATTTCGACTTCAAGCTAATATAGACATACCTCATGCTGCCTCATCTACCTGTTTTAATTTTCGGTTTCTCTTTTAGATCAAATAAATGTGCTTGCTAATCATCATGTTCGAGGGATATATTAGAAGATGAGTACATGTCATTGCCTCCCTGATTAAATTTAGAGGTTTACAGTTTTCTGAGCTAACATGCTGTTATCCACAACAATTACTGTACATTACTGTGAACTTAAGGAAGTTGGAATTCCTTAGACATCTAGTGATCTGTAGGAGAAAGGAAGTTTAGCTGCCAACGAGTGTTCAAGGGAATGATAATGCCCTTCCACCCTTACATTGTCTTCCATACCCCAGAAAGGGTGCCACCCTTCCTTCGTGCCCTGCAATATCTTCCCTATCCCAGGAAAGGTGCCACCCTTCCTTTGCCCCATGCAGTGTCTTCCCAACCCCAAAAAGGCCCTATATACTGTAAACTTTGTTCTCGACCTTTTAAGTACACTGCCATGGAAGTCGATTCTATGCTCTGTCATCAAGAAAACTCATGGATCAACTACTGGTCAAGTGTGGTCACTTTGTTACAACCCAGTATTTAGGAAATACTGAGAAGATGAAGAAGTATACGAACTAGCTCTGGGTCAGGTGGTAAGGCTTTGACCTTCTTGGCACATGTCAGTAAACTAGCCAGTCAGATGGGTCCTCAAGAGTTGAGATACCGTAGACTCCCGCTTTGCCAGGCAGTAGAGCTAGAGAAGACACTATAGAACACCCCCTTTTCCTGTAGAAGGAAGTGGAGTTTATGAGGGTGAGGTAGAAGAATGCGAGGCAGGACTGGATTATCCATCGAGCAGTTAACCTTAACGCGACCATGCCCTTCAAAGGTACCAACACTTTGAACCCCATCACACCTTTAAAGTCACTACTAAGAAGACTAGCGACCTCTAGTGCCAGATTGCACATCATCTCTTGCTTCCCTAAGAATGACAGGGACAGCACTCCACCCTTTCATCCCAGACCCGGCCATTCTAGGAAGGGAATGAAGGAAAGATGGGGATGCTGAAGTCTGCATTCTCCTTTTACAGCTGCCATGAGTGGCAGAATTCTTTCAAGCTGTTAAGAAATGTGACAGCAACACAGAGGAGAGAGCTGGTTGGTGGAAGTCTTTCAGGACGAATGCAGCCTACCTTTCGTCAATTTCTGACCTTCCTTACTAGCACACCAATGATGTCCCAGAACTTCCTACCGAACTTGCCGTAAGCTATGACCCGCTTTGTGTGGTGAAAGCCATGGAAAAGAAGAATGCAATCAAAGTGATCCGAGATGGTTCTCCGATTCCTATAGTTGATTCTTCCTGGTGGAGAAATCAACTGGTGGACTGGTCATCAATCGCAATCCGTTGAACAAGGTTTTTTTCGTTTAAGCACCATTCAAGATGGAGATGGCAAGCACTGTGCTTTGAACTGTCTACTTCTCCCCCAGGTAGTGACGCATGTTCACGTTGCTCTCTACTTGGGAAAACTTGAATGGAATTCTTTTTCTGAACTAGCTCAATGACTGCCTGATTCTGTCCCCTCTTTAGATGGTTGTTTCAGGATCAAGAGGGACATCTCTCCTTTCTCTATCACTTCTCTACAAGAGGTAACTAACGGCAATCAGGATGACAGGCTTTTTTCGACACTATAACACTTCCCAAAGAGAACTCAGAGCTTTAGGCAGAGCATTAGAGAGACTCGCAGCACTGGAAGGGTCAAGAGAAGATATCCAAGAGCACTGTTTATTACTGGCTTTGTAAGACAAATCAGATGTGCTTCAACTGCAAGGACCATCCCGGACTTGATTGTGTAAAATCAGATATCTGACCTACTTTAGTTTTCAGGGTCAACCTGTCAGATGCACAGGTCTGGAAGTAGAGTCTGAAAACTACAAATGCCTTTCACTGCCTGCTACCTATGGGAGTATACCCACAGGTCTTCATGTACCTGTAACTTTTGCCCAGTGATACAGTAGTTGCTCAACTAGTTGTGTAGCGAACCTAGCTCCCTCATAGGACGAAGAAGTATCTCGTCCAAGATGGCAGTCATGACCTAAGTCCTGAATGAAAGGTAATATTGACTGGCTTTATTTTCCTTCTGTTTTCCTCTTCCTTAAGATGTATTAGTCGTGCCATTTATATGGTGGACCTGGCTATATATACAGGGAAGTTAGTTGCATGATCAAGCATCCTATACAGGCAAGTATAGTTTAGAAGTCTCTCCCCCATTATCCCAGATGAGTTGGAAGATGAAGAAAAATGTATCTCCCATTTCTCGCAAATGACTGTACATTAAGACATCATATCCTCTTCACTGATGTCGGTTTTTCCGTGACAATCTATCAGTCACTTGGTACAAACCTAGGCTAACACCCATGCCATCTTTATGGCCAGGTCTTTAGGAGATTGACAAGTGTAACCATTTCAGCTCCTTTTACTGGACCAAATGTCTTTACATCTCGGGAAAGCAAACTACCCAGTTTCCTTCTAGTAATTCCTTCCTCTAACTGATAAGTCTCTTATTAAGGGATGATGGTTTTTATTAGGTAAGGGTCAAATAACAAGTTTTAAGATAATTTTTATTAAGTACTACGCAAACCAGAGTCCTTAAGTTACACTTCCCACTTCCTGCCTTCTCATAGTCAGAAGGAAGGTCAAAGTTAGAGCTTCTCTGATTGTCGAGTGGTCGAGACTTACGCTTTCAGCTACATCTACCTTTTTATATGTATAAACGGCCATTCCAGCTGCACCAAAATCCTACTCCTGTTAATGACATGGTATTTATATAGTTTGGAAAAATACAAAATTAATATTTCGGATGTTGAGACATCCTTAAATTTGTTAATGGAGCTATTCTCAGATGGTCTGAGCAGAGCTTTAAAAATAGATTCCTCTGCAAACTGCCTTAGTGTTATTTATTAAATTTCTAGCTTTTCCGTCTTGTTTTTTCTGAACTTTACAATTATCTGACTGAAAATTTGGAATTAAGTGTATAGATGGTTTAGATAAGACTGTATGTGATTCATTGTTGGAACTAGCACAGATGTTTAGGGATTTTATCCTCAAAAGGAGAGAGCAAGCTTTAAGTTGTGAACAAGAACATTTTGTATGTATATAAAATCGTTTCCCATAGAGTGTAGTGCCATTAGTGCACCTCACGCAGTGTATTGCTGGCATTACTTGAGGGCCTTTGCAGTGTTCCTTTGCTCCCTAGCTGTGCTTGTGTTATTTCTGTACCTGCTGCCTGTCTTCTGCCCAACCTCTTCTAACTTTTACTTCACACTGCAAACTGTGGGGTTTCCCCCCAGTTACACTAGGGTACTGAATGTCCTCACAGACCCCAAATTTATTTTAATTTAGTTTTCCTGCACTGCTATTGGAGCCTCTTGATTTATTCCGAAGGAAATTTTTCTATACTCTACAGAAGTTGCAAATCAAGTTTTATCGTAGTTACTTTATTTTGTGTGGTATTTATCCTGCACAGTTTTAACCACCTACATGGTTTTATGTCTTATGGATTACAGTATTTTATGTCTTCTGGTTGTTCTTTTGTCTCTTACCTCCTTACCAACGGGACAGTTAAAGTCTAGGGGTCTTGAGATTTTTTTTAGAGTTCATTTTATCCTTGAGGTCTAGCGATTCCTCGAAGATATGGACTTTGACCTTTAACCAATCCAAGTTCAACAAACCTTTAAGTATTTTGTGTTAGTCATTAAATAGCATTTAATCTTAGAATTTCTAGTCATTACAGTTCTCAAATTTCAATTTACTCCATATTTATGAATAACCAGTAGCTTTTCTATACTACACCCAAACTACTGCACATTAGTTGCGCATTGTATTTAGTCTGTACCCCGATTGGAGCGAGTTAGAAATTACATAAGACATAATAGAGTATTGAGAAGATCTTTTCACATACAATCCCATTAAAGGAAAAGTCACTGCAAAGTTCAGAAAAAGTTGCTCGTCAAAAATTTTCATGATAATGTTGCCGATAAGTACAGAAGTTCTAGACATTACTTTTCATAATGATGACAACGTGAACAGAGTTTTGATCGTTGCTTTTCCTGTTTCCTATCCTATAGGATGTGGAATTCTCTGGACTGTCTCGCTGACAGAAGAGGATTGTTAGATCTTGTGAATGTTTGGTAGAACGTATTTCACTTCATACTGATACATATAAAGGGTGAATATTATCTTTTCAGGTATTAAATGGTATCGTACTTGCAGTCATTAATTTTTATTTTGTGTGATGCATAGTGTATCCATTTTGGGAAATAAATCTGTGAACTGTACTTCACAACTTTATTTGTTAGTCTTGTATTTAATATACAGGATGTTAGTCAGTTGTGATATTCTGTAAATACAACAATGAAGTGTTGAGTTGAATATTTATTCTTAATCTACTAATTTATTTAATTTTTTCCTCGAGTTGAATATTCTTTCTTGTTTACTAATTCATTTATTTTTTTTTTCCTTTTCAGCTATGCTACAGAAAAAAATATTTAATGAGAAAGGAAAGCTGGTTTTCAGTAAATTTGATTTTTCAAGTGGCACTAATATTAATTCAACAAAGGCGAAGAATCTTGAACTTAAGGTTGCTAAAGCTCTGAAAGAAAGGGAAATGGTAAGTATCATTTTACCACTGTTGTGAAGGGAGGCCATCTGAATTATTATAAGATCAATTACATTAACAGGAAAATATGTTCTGATGTTGAATGTGAATAAGACAGCCTTGAACACTTGCAAAATAGAAAATCTTATTTGGAAACTGCTAATAGGAGTTTTGTACTGGGGTAAGGAAAAAATCTTGAAGTATCTCATGATGGAAGACTGAATTGTTTTGCTATTAGCTCTTAAATGTTGTCCCAGTTTCTAAGAAAACAGGAAATATTTAGTAATATGAACATAAGGGAGGTTCATAGAAATATTTATAACAAAGGAGGTTCATAGAAATATTTATAACAAAGGAGGTTCATTGAAATATTTATAACAATTTAGGCCCTGCCTAATAATTGGATATCTTCCTGTATTATTACTACAGACAGTTTCAAGTTCATTATTATTTTGGAGTTGGCCTTGTAGGTTCCAAATGTAGTTTACTAAAAGTCATTGATCATCACCATTGATTTACTTTCTGCAGAGAAAACAGATGGAGATGGAAGGTGACTTCAAAGGAGCGGCTGAGTTAAAAGAAGTTGAGGCTTGGTCTGGTGCTCTGCAGAGGGCTGATGGTGTTAAGGTATAGTAAAATATTCATGGAGTTTATTGTTGGTCTAATTTTTCTGTGAAATAGAATGAATAGTATATCCAGTATGCTAGGTTTGTTATTACATTACAAACTTTCCAAGTTATACTGAAGGGGCAAACTTGAAAAATGAAGAAAACAGGAAATTAATGTACAGTACAGTAAAGGTATTCTGTAAACATTTTAAATTAGTTGTCATTAAATCGTATCTTTTAATGGGTTGGTCAAACTATTAGTTTCACTGTATTTGGTGCACTGTAGGGCCCTGGCTATACCCACTTTTTAGCATTCAACTTTACCTCTTTTAATGCTTACTTTACTCCATCTTGATGTCGAGTCTCTTCCAACCTTTTCTTGACAGTGCAGTTCCAGTGTTTTCAGTAGTTTAAATTAGGTACTGAATAGCCTAACCAAATCCTTAAAACTTCAATCTAATATTTAAGACTATCCAACAGCTTAATCCCATGATGACATGATATACGTCTACTATTGCTACTCCCTTCTTTGCCATGTGATGTAATTTACGTCCTGTAATTACCTTTTTTCCTCTTTATTTACATATTTTATAAAAGATATAATATATATCAATGGAAAAAGAATTTTATTTAGCTCTTTGTATGATGTATTTTGCAATGATGTTTAGTTTTTGTCCTAATATGGTCTAATTAAAATGTCCAGTAAAATAGCTGGAGGCCTCAGTGCTCTAAGATATAATTCATACTTAAGGATGAGTGATGTAATAAAGTCAGAACTGTTGTACAGTATGTCGAAGCTATGTAAAGAGGTATTAATGTACACTATATAAGAAGCAGGGATAAAAAAGTAGTAGAATGGATTTTATTGTCTGAAGAAAACACTGCCATTAACAGAGTATCCTGCATAAATTGGTAATCACGTCAACTACAGTAATAGATATTTATTGTAGTGTAGTCTTGTTTTTAACACGAGCGCTAGGTTAATCGTATAACTTTCAATACGGTATTCATGCCAATGTTTTTGTTTGAAATTTTGCTCTTTGGAACAGATATGCATTTTCTTGATAGTAGAGTAGACACAGTTAGGTCATGGGTAAGAAAAAAAAAAAAGGAAATGAAAGAGAATAGTCACAAATTGTCAAATGTTATCTGATAAGTGTTTTACAACCAATGTTGAAGGAATATATATTTTTTGAACAGATTTATGAATTTCCCATAACTTTCGTACTTGAACCAGGGAATGGTTAGTGAAAATGGAAGAATTCATTTTGTTCATACTTGTGATTTTATCACGAGCTTTGGCAGACCCTTTTTAAAACTTCATTTATAAATAAGATCTCGGTGAGGGTGTAGAATGTGGATTGGTTGTTTGGTAAGCCTAGCCTAAGGCTATCTAGCAAAAAGGAACTTGCACAATAAGTGGGACATGTGATGAAGTAATATACAAGCGACAAAATTTGAATGTTTGCATGTTGTGAGCAATGGAAGATTGTTTACTACTCCAATTCATACTGAAGCTTAGGGTTTCCAACTTGACATGTAAACCTACTGTAAGAATTTTTGTGCTTCTAGGAATAGTTAACCTGGATTAATTTATTATTACTTATTTTAGGTACGAGATGATCTAGAATTACTCCAGAAATCTCTAAAAAAGAAAGAACATCGCAAGAAGATAAGTAAAAAGCGATGGGAAGAACGCACAGCAGCAGTTGAAAAGAAAATGATGGACAAGCAGACAAAACGAACGGAGAATTTGAAAGCAAGAAGAGATGCTAAAGTTGAAAAGAAATTCAAGAAAATGAAAGGGAAAGGCCATGTTGTTCCGGGATTTTAAAATAAAGTCCACTTTAAAAGAATCGATTGTTGTATAATGTGTTATACACATTTAAGTGTGATATTGTTGCTTACAATTTTAAAAAATTATGGTATGAATGAATTTAAAATGGGTTGTTTTCAAACTAGAGATGGCAATGTAAAAAATAAAACTTTTAATATATGTCCTTTATCTTAACCTTTGTGGCTTTTAGGAATTGTGTATATAGACAATGTTTTCCTCTAATATACATCTCGGTGTGAGGTGGGAAATTGCCATTAAAGCTTGTTTATTTCTGGATCAGTTGGGATACCATCCACCTACCTTACAAAGCCCAAGGGGTGGATGAGGTGAAATTGGTAGTGAAAATAGTTAAGGGTTCTTGCAAGATTTTGTTTTGCTCCGAGGGTGGTGGTCTGCAAATGGCAGCTATCTTCCTTGACAGGATGAGCAAAAGTAAAGTTAAAAGGGTTTACTACCCACACCGTAAGTTAGCCCCCCTCACACACCTGTGCTTGAGCTCACTTTGCTCTCGGCTCGGATGGTGGTCGGACGTGTACGCTCTCATCCTCGCCGTCATATTGGCAGCCATTAACGCTTTTTTTCTAGATACAGTGATACCTCGGTAGTCGAACGACTCTATACTCGAACAATTCGGAGTTCGACCAAAATTTTCGAGAAATTTTTGCTGCGGTGCTCGACCAAAAATTCGGTACTCGACCAGCCGAACACGTGACGACCGCATGGGCTTTGTGATGATCGCGCCATCTCGGCCACTCTCGCTTGTTCGGGAAGCATCAGTTCTCTCGAGAGCGTCACTCAGACAACGCGCGATCAGCATTCGTTGTGATTTAGTGATTTTCAGTGCTTTTAATTGCTTTTTTAGCTTTCATAATGAGTCCCAAGAAAGTAATGAGTGTTAAGGGGAAGGAGAAGAGGAAAACAGTGCGAACAACGATCGAGTTGAAGAAGGAAATTATAGCGAAATATGAGAATGGTGTACGAGTGTCCGATTTAGCGGTAGAATACGGAATGGCGAAGTCGACCATTTCTACGTTTTTAAAGCATAAAGAAATGATTAAGAAGGCGAATGTTGCAACGGGAGTTACGGCGGTAACTAAGCAAAGGCCACAAGTGATTGAGGAGATGGAAAAGTTGCTTTTAATATTTATTAAAGAAAAACAGTTGGCCGGGGAAAGTGTTAGTGAAGCGTTCATTTGTGAAAAAGCGTTGCATATCTATGAAGAATTAGTGAAGAAAAGTCCGAGTACCAGTGAAAGTGATTCATTTACATTTAAAGCGAGCAGGGGTTGGTTTGAAAAGTTTCGTAATAGAACAGGTATTCATCGTGTTACTAGGCATGGGGAGGCAGCTAGTTCGGATCAAATTGCAGCCGATAAATACGTGGGGGAATTCGATCGGTACATAAATGAACAAAATTTGATCGCACAACAAGTCTTTAATTGTGATGAGACTGGGTTATTTTGGAAGAAAATGCCAGCCAATACGTACATTACCAAGGACGAGACGAAGATGCCAGGTCACAAGCCAATGAAAGATAGGCTAACATTGTTGCTGTGTGCAAATGCAAGTGGCGATTGCAAGATCAAACCCTTGTTAGTGTACCACTCGGACAACCCCCGGGTGTTCAAACGAAATATTTGTAAAAGTGCACTACCAGTTATGTGGCGCTCGAACACTAAATCTTGGGTCACAAGACAATTCTTTACTGAGTGGATAAACGAAGTGTTTGCCCCCCAGGTTAAGGCTTACCTCATTGAAAAGAGCTTGCCAATGAAATGTCTTCTGGTTATGGACAATGCTCCTGCACATCCTCCAGGTCTCGAGGATGACTTGAAAGAAGAATACAGCTTTATCAAAATCAAATTCTTGCCCCCCAATACTACTCCCATACTCCAGCCCATGGACCAACAGGTCATTTCAAACTTCAAAAAACTCTATACCAAGGCCCTTTTCAGAAAGTGTTTTGAAGTGACCAGTGACACGAAGTTGACCCTAAAGGAATTCTGGAAGGAACACTTCAGCATCCTCAACTCTGTTAACATGATTGACCAAGCTTGGCGAGGTGTGACCTATAGGACATTGAACTCTGCCTGGCGTAAGCTGTGGCCATCATGTGTCACAGAGAGGGAGTTTGAAGGTTTCCAACCAGAGGCGGGTCCAAGCACTGCTACCCCTGTAATTTCTGATGACACTGATGTCGTTGAGGAAATTGTTGTCATGGGCAGGAGTTTGGGGCTTGAGGTCGACAAGGATGATATTGATGAGCTTGTAGAAAGCCATTCTACCGAGTTGACTGTGGAGGAATTGTTGCACCTGCAACAACAACAGCAGCAGGATCTGATTGTGGAGCAGGAATCTTCAGAAGAGGATGAGGTAAGGGAGGATGTTCCAAGTTCTCTCATCAATGAAATTTGTTCCAAGTGGGCAGATGTGCAGGCTTTTGCTGAAAAATACCACCCAGAAATTGCAGTAGCAAACCGGGCAGTGCATATGTTTAATGATAGTGTCATGTATCATTTTCGAAGAATACTGCAGAGGAGGAAGAAACAATTAACAATAGACCAGTTTTTCACAAAAGAAAAGAAAGCTGCTACATCAAAGCCTGTTTCTCCTCCAAAGAAGAGACAAAGAAGAGAAGAAACCCCTGAAATAGATCTGCCCACCCTTTCATTGGAGAGAGAAACAACTCCTGAAGGAGAACTACCCCGCCACATCATGGAAGGGGACTCTACTTCCAAGCAGTAACCTCCCCCTTCCATCCTCTCCACATCCATCCCTGTATGCCATCGAACCGCTGCTCAAAGGTATGTTCACTACAGTACAGAAAATGGTTTAAAATTGTTTTATTTTAGTACAGTAAATGGTTTAAAATTGTTTTATAGGATTTTCTGACCAATTTCATACACATTTAGATAATTATTGTTGTTTAGGTACACGTTTTATTAATATTTTGGGCCTGTTCGAGTGCTTGGGAACGGAATAGAATATATACCATTATTTCTTATGGGGAAAAAAAATTCGGTACTCGAACAAATCGGAGGTCGAACACGGATCTCGAACGGATTATGGTCAAGTACCGAGGTATCACTGTACTGTGTACGTGAAGTTGGCCTCTGCGACCATGCGCACCTACCCTGGTTTTCCCGACTGCCACTGTGGAACATTCATGTCGGTGGTCGAGACCGATCCTCACGCCCTTTGTCCTTCTTGTAGGGGCCAACGGTGTGGTAGTGTCAAAAAGTGCAGGGAGTGGTCTGCCTCCCAGTGGGAGAGGTTTTTGTGACGATGGTAGTAGTAGTGCAAGCAAGATATTTCTCCGAAGGTTGCTTCAAAGGAAGAAAAACACAAGGCCTCTTCTTCCGTTGCCCAAACCTCCGAAGCTCCCACTCGGTTGGTCTCTTTCGAGAGACCGTCGAGTGGTATCGTAGACTAAATTATTTTTAACCAACCTTGGGTCTCGAGATCCTGAAAACTAAAAATCAATCGAGAGATGACGTTGCTTCCCCTAGCGAAGCAGCTCCACCCCTCCCCCTGGGGGAGGCCATGTCACTAACTTCCCTTTTTCAGCTTTGGTCCCCCTTGGGGCTTACGGGTTCGCCCTCCAAGGAGGTTTTGCTTGATTATATCCGCCTGGGTGCTGCTGTCAAGCAATCGTCATCACTGTCAGAGGTAGATCCCCTGACTTATTGACGTTGTGGTGTCAGAGGTATCCCATACGGCCTCACCCATCTCCTCTGCCACTCCAGACTCTACGGTAGAAGATGGCGTAGCTTTCCCCATTCCTAACCATCCTACGAGGGGGAAACTAAGTCCATCGTCAGTCTCTACTGCTAGGGTTTCTCCCCCTCAGGAGAGTTCACTTACAGAGACTCCTCTTCGGAGGACTGCTGAAGGTCAGCTTGCTCCCAGAGGGCGCATCCATCGGAAGGCCTAACAAGGCTCCACCTGTCAACAGCCCACGCAACCTGACCAGCGCTCATTAGTAGCTCGTCAGGCTCCATCACTACAGCGCGCTGCTCATCTTGCTCGCCCTAACACAGGTCATCATCCTAAAGCGCTTATGCGCCAACAAGAGCAGAGCTCCACCATGCGTGCCCACAGGAGCACACGCATCAACGATCTCCTGCGAGCCCTGCACCAATGATCTATGCGCCAGCGCCCATCTGCACGCCAACACTCCCCTGCGCGCCAGTGTTCTCCCGTGGGCCAACATTCTCCTGCGCGCCCTACATCACGCTCTCCTGAGCGCCAGGTAAGATCTGCAAGCCAACTTTATCCTGCACGCAAGTTTGTAGATGAGACAGCCATGCTACCCTCACCCAAGTGCCAGCCTTATCCTGCGCGCACTCACAAAGATACGCACGTTATCCATCTAGGGATGCGCGCAAACATTCTCCCGTGTGCCCATAATGAATCTACTGTGCACCCCCACCCTAGGGAACATTCTCCTGCGCTCACGCGCCCTAAGTCTTTGACACGCGCACACATCGTGTTTCTCTTGCGCGCCATCATTCTCCCGCGCGCGCGAGCTCCATCATTCTCCCGCGCGCGAGCGCCATCATTCTCCCGCGCGCGAGCGCCATCATTCTCCCGCGCGCGAGCGCCATCATTCTCCCGCGCGCGAGCGCCATCATTCTCCCGCGCGCGAGCGCCATCATTCTCCCGCGCGCGAGCGCCATCATTCTCCCGCGCGCGAGCGCCATCATTCTCCCTCGCGCGAGCGCCATCATTCTCCCTCGCGCGAGCGCCATCATTCTCCCTCGCGCGAGCGCCATCATTCTCCCTCGCGCGAGCGCCATCATTCTCCCTCGCGCGAGCGCCATCATTCTCCCTCGCGCGAGCGCCATCATTCTCCCTCGCGCGAGCGCCATCATTCTCCCTCGCGCGAGCGCCATCATTCTGCAAGCGAGCCTGCGCCATTATTCTGCAAGCGAGCCTGCGCCATTATTCTGCAAGCGAGCCTGCGCCATTATTCTGCAAGCGAGCCTGCGCATCACAAGGAGCAACGTCCGGCAAGGTCGCCATAGCCTCATTCCCCTACCCGCAAGCGCATACCACCGCGCATTGTGGGAGAAGGGAAACTTCCAGATGGGTTCAGGATCCCAAAGCTACCAAAGGCGAACCCAACTATTCCAGTGACTCCCAGGGATCCCTCAGTCCCTTTTCCTTCAGGGGGTATGTCTGACAGTGCGTTGTCAGCCAACAGGCCTGGTTCAGTGCCCTCATCAGAGCCGTATCAAAGGCTTTCAAGCCTGTCCTCTCTGACCTAGGACACGTAACCATGGTTTCCTCTACCCCACTGAAGAGGAAAAGAGTTCTGGACGCGGTCACTTCCCCGAGGGCGAAACTGACTCCACGCAGACCTTCTAGGCAGGTTCCTCCTATTCCTCAGACTGACTTTCCTTCCCTTTCAGACGAAGATTTCCCCTCACCAAGGGAATCACGCGGAGAGATTTTCCCCCATCACACCAATGGAGGAAACCTCTCTTCACGCCGAGAGTTCCATACAGTCCGGGATTAGAAGGAACATGCCACCCCCATCAATGTTGGAGTCTTATATCCTTCCCCGGAAGGAATCCAAAGACTCCAAAACATTGCCTTAGTCCTCCACTAAGGCTGGGATGGAGCCAGCCAGCCACTCAGGAAATGTCCGCGATTCTCCCCAAGAAGAGCCTTTGAGGATAGAAGGAGACTTCGCTTCAAGTCCTACAACAGGAGGAGACCAGCAGGAGTCAGAACACGCATTTTGGCAGGTTCTGACTCAGGGCTCTTAACGGGTTTTCCGACCCAGAGATCTCTCCTCAAGAGGGCAAAGACACGGTCCTAGACTGTGTCTTTGGTACTCAAAAGCTCTCTAAGACCAGTGCAGCCCTGCCCTGGTCTCAAGGGGTAAAGAGTACCAGGGACAAGATCGACTAGCAGCTCTCCCAGATGTCTTCCAACAGTTCCAGTACCACTAACAAGCTCCTCCCACCTCCTCGTGTACAGCAGAGGAGGTACTTTGAGATCCTGGAGGAGCCTTGTTTAGCTCTTCCACTTCACCACTCGCAGGAAGAGCTGACCAGGGGAGTCCCTCTTGAGAGACTCTCCAACCGGCAGGTCTCGTTTTCGGCAGCAGAGATCCTCAACCAGGAGAAGGTCGCAAAGTGTACTTTGCAAGCTACTTCGTGGCTCGATATCTGGTTGGGGACCTTAGGTATCCTGATACGTTCTGAAGATTTATCCAAGGAACGTACCAGGAAAGCTATGGAAATGTTCCTCCTCTCAGGTACTCGCACGATCGAGTTTCTGGCCCAACAAGTCTCGAACTTGTGGGCAAATACTATCCTGAAACGTCGGGATGCAGTAGTTGAGAGATTCCACCAGGAGGTCACTAGCGCCGAGATCAATAGGCTCAGACATTCCTCCATGGAGGGGTCAGTTCTATTCGAGCCTAAGGATGTGGAACATGCTGCTGAGAGGTGGAGGAAGTCATATCAAGACTCCCTCCTCCATAGGGCTTTAACATCTAAGGCTTATAAGCCTCCAGCACCACAGCAGTCCCGTCCAGCCAAGACCACTACGATGACAACTGCAGCGAAGACGATGGTGTCAAGCCCTTTAAGAGGAGGCAAAATTCCTAGAGGGAGCAGCCGAGGCCGCAAACGCTAGGATAGGCAGTCCCCCTGCATTACCATCAGTGGGGAATGCCTACAAAGTTGCGCAAACAGGTGGAAGCAACTCGGGGCCGATGTCTGGACAATCTCCGTGATCGGTCTAGGATATCGCGTCTCTTTCATAACATCTCTACCGCCCCTGACGACGAATCCAGTGTCATTGAAATCCCTTGCCATGGGATCGGCAAGGGGGGCAAGCCCTTCAGGTAGAAGTCCAGACCCTGTTAAAGAAGGGCGCTCTCCAAGAGGTCCTCGACGAATCCCCAGGCTTCTTCAGTCGACTCTTTCTTGTAAAGAAGGCTTCTGGAGGCTGGAGACCAGTCATCGACCTCTCGGCTCTGAACAAGTTTGTCAAACAAACTCCGTTCAGCATGGAGACAGCACACACGGTCAGACTAGCAGTAAGACCGCAAGACTTCATGAGCACACTGGATCTAAAGGACGCGTACTTCCAGATCCCAGTCCATCTGTCTTCAAGGAAGTATTCAAGATACAGCCTGGACAACAGAAAATACCAGTTCAAGGTCCTGTGCTTTGGTCCTTCCACAGCACCACAAGTCTTCACCAGAGTATTCACCCAAGTATCATCTTGGGCATGCGGGATTGGCATCAGTCTCCTCCGTTATCTGGATGACTAGCTAATCCTAGCACATCAGTCTCCTCCGTTATCTGGATGACTAGCTAATCCTAGCAGACTCTGTGTCAACCTTTCTTCAACACCGAGACAAACTTCTGAGACTTTGCCAAGATCTGGGGATCATGGTAAATCTCGAGAAGTCTTCCCTGCTTCCCACTCAAAGACTGGTATACTTAGGCATGATTATAGACACCATTCTCCACAAAGCCTTCCCATCAAATGACAGGATAGCAAGGCTGAGGAAAGTCGCAAGACCTTTTCTCAGACGAGAAGAACTTCTAGCCCAATTGTCGTTACGTCTCCTCGGTCACCTTTCGTCGCTGGCCCGTCTAGTTCCCAATGGTCGCCTTAGGATGAGATCCCTCCAGTGGCGACTCAAGTCCCCGGTGGAACCAAGCTTACGACTCCCTGGACATCCAGATCCCCATGGGACCTACGGAACGGACGGACCTCCAGTGGTGGGTGGAAGACGAGAATCTACGAAAGGAAGTGGATCTTCTCATCCTCACCCCCGGATTTGATGCTGTTTTCAGATACTTCAAAAAAAAAGAAAAAAAGGGGGGGGGGCACGTGCTGCACCACACGACCTCAGGCCTCTGGTCAGAGTCAGAAAAGTAACTCCACATAAATCTCCTAGAGATGAAGGCTGTCTTTCTAGCCCTTCAACAATACCTGGCAAGTCACTCCGTGGTGGTGATGAGCGACAACACCACAGTAGTGGCCTACATCAACAAGCAAGGAGGTACTTTTTCGCAGCAACTATCCCATCTAGCAGTAGAAATACTGAGAAGGGCCGAAATCCACTCGATACCACTATCGGCACGCTTCATTCCGGGCAAAAGGAATGTGCTCGCCGACAATCTGAGCAGAGCATCTCAGATAGTGAGTACCGAGTGATCCTTGGATCATCTAGTAGCCAACAAAGTCCTGACTTTGTGGGGTTCTACGACTGTGGACCTCTTTGCAACGGCCCTGAACTTCAGGCTCCCGCTGTACTAATCCCCAGTCCAAGGCTCTCAGGCAAGATGCTTTCCAACAACGGTGGGACAACATCGACGTTTACGCCTTTCCCCCGTTCTGTCTAATGAGGGTACTCAATAAGACCAGAACATCGGTCAATCTTTCAAGACCAGAACATTGGTCAATCTTTCAATGACCCTCATAGCTCCGCTATGGCATCATGCAGAATGGTTGCCGGATCTATTGCACCTCCTAACGGAGCCTCCAAGAGAACTCCCTCTACGACACAATCTACTCAAACAACCACACGCCAACGTCTTCCACAAAGCCGTAGCTTCACTACGACTTCACGCCTGGAGGCTATCCAGCATCTCCTCTGTGAGAGAGGATTTTCGCAACAGGTTGCGATCAGGATGTCTGGACATCTGCAGAAGTCATCAGCAGCAGTCTACCAGGCAAAGTGGAAAGTCTTTTGTGGTTGGTGTCGTAGAAGGGGTATCTCTCCACTCGATGCCACTATTCCAGGAATAGCGGAGTTCCTCGTGTATTTGCATTAAGAAATGCGCCTCTGTCTCGGCAGTGAAAGGCTAGCGCTCAGCATTAAGCCTCACCTTCAGACTGAAAGGAATGGACATTTCTTCATCGCTAGAACTTTCTTTACTCATATGGAGTTATGAGCTTACCTGCCCCCAGTCGGAAGTGAGACCTCCCAATGGAACGGGGTTCGAGTTCTCAGGTCTCCTAAGAGACCTCCCTATGAACCATTACGCCAGGCATCAGATTGCCACCTAACTTGGAAGACTCTCTCTCCTATGACATCGCTCATTCAAGGGGATGGGGAGAGGTAACGTTCAGCTTCGTCCCCGAGTTTATTGCTAAGACTCAGAACCCGGGAGTAGCGGATCCTCGATTCGACGACTCCCGGATTTCTAGTCTCCGCACTGTAACAGATGACCAAGACCATCTCTTACTATGCCCAGTAAGGAGCTTGAGGCTGTACCTCAAGAGAACAGCCGCAGCCCGTCCTCGTGTGCCAGCACAAGTATCAATGAAAAGAGATGGGATATAATCGGCCTTAGAACCACAGCCGCTGTTAAAGGGGGATGTATCAGTAAGTCGAGGGTTTCTGCTTCACCTCTATTCTTGCTGTCCAACCTCTTTAAATTCCATACTGCAATTGCAGCGGTTCCTCATCCCCGTTGCATCAATGTTCTGGCGTATTGAAGGGTAAGCCTTTTACCAAGGTACAGTGTCATCTCAAAAAGTTTGCAATCTTGTAAATATGCTAAAAACCAGTTGCCAACTACAATAATGGCCCACTACCCCTTGTACACTGCTACTGAGGTCTACTGGTGGTATTCATAAATCTGAACAAGCCTAGCAGAAAAGCCTCTTGTAGTGGATGCTGTATAGTTCCACCTGTGAAATGATACCTTGGCAATGTCAGGCTGATGACGAAGTGTCCTGTACCAAGGCAAACACTGCCTTAGCCAAGAGATTGGAATACCACTTGGCTAAAGGCCAATTTGAAGCTACCTTACCTGGGGCAAATAACCTATTCAGCCATACTTTACCTTGTGGCTTCCACTGAATAACTGAAAATGTCCAGATGGTTCTATGGGTATTCCAGGGTGGTACGTCTATCTGGCATAGGAGAAATTAACTAATTTGTATAGCAGTGTAGCAGTGTGGTAAACAGGTGATCACTTTCTCTACAAAGTCAAACTCAATTTCTGCTATGCATGGTTGTTGCGTCTACTTTTCCTCATTGATTGATCTGGTCTACCAAGATTGGATACTCCTCCAACCTATGATCTTCACATAAGAAGGTTGTGTTATTTAACCCAGACATTTATCCATCATTTCCTAAAGTGCCATATGGTGAGAGAGATTAATGTTGGAGGCTAACCATTGCTTTCTTCATATTTGTCAAGAGGTAATCACTGGTGTGAAGACAACTGTAGGGGGAGAGCTTCTCTGGGTATGATTGAGTGACATGCCAAATCCCATGTTTATTTTTGCGAAGACGGGAACTGCTCAGCAACCTCTCTGAACTTGCTGGAGGGAAAATGGTTATATCAGATTTCTGCATGCTTATCACAAACAAATAATTGAGAATCTGTCCTGGAGTTACTGTGCTTTTGAGAAAGCCATAATCAGCTAATTGTTGATACCTCAAGACATATCTCGTGTGAACGGTCCTCAATCTGACACTATGTGAATACCAGTGTGAACACCTCCGGCACTATTGCAAGACCAAAGCATGCGCGTATGTGTAGAATGCCTTACCTTGTGTAAGACACGGGCTCTTGCGTTGGCAGCCCGTAAGCAAAGGACGCAAAAACCTCTTGGAGGATTGATTGATATAGCATCTAAGTTGTTTGGCTTGCATAATGCCTCCTCATGATTGATTTAAATACAAACCTTGTAGTTTTTGCCTTGAAGCAATTATGTAGAACAAATTTGCTCCTAGAGAGCTCAATTAATGGCTGCCATCTCTGGTGCCATACCATTCTAAAATGTGGTCCTGAAAATTAAAGGGCTAAATATGTTGATAAGTTATGTTGAGCTAAGCTCCAAAGTCTTAAGGAGAAGGGTGGTACCTGCCGTTAGAGGCAAAGTCTGAGTGGCACTTCTAGAAGATTATCAAGATGATTTATCTACACAATGACCTAAGAGAGGCAACCACACCACCCACCTTCAACAGGTTGCTTATGGTCATTGAGAAGCATTATGGAGTTTCCCATGGTTAAAAGCCCTCTTATGGAATTCAGTGGTCTAGAATTATCTAGTCGGTTCCTCGGCCAGTGAAACTCTGATCTCGGGACCTGAAGATTCTTTTCTTAACCAACTTGGCAGAGGGATTTCCTCTCTTGGAGGGGAGTGATTTTTTTTTTTTTCTACAGGTTGACCCATCAATCTGCTTACTGAAGGCATGCCTCCACCTATCGGACCAAAGCAGGTTTATTGTTTTCCGAGCTATGCGGGTAAGCCTCCATCTAAGAGCAGACTAATGCAGGGAGTTTGTTCCTTTCTTTATGCTGCGGGGCCATCTTAGACGACCAAGACAAAGGTTGTCCTTTTCTGCTTGAGTTCCACATTTTCCACTGGGCTTCTGGAAGTGGTATCTTGTGTTGAATCATGGTGGTGGAATTTGCTAGTTCAATTAGGTTAGCAGCCCAGAGGACAAAACAAAGTGCTGCTTGAAGGATAGACCATCTCTTTCCTGACTCACCAGACAGCAAACCTGTGGGCCAACTTTATCTTAAAAGAAAAAGGCTTGACGAGTAGCACTACTCTTCAGTATGAATCAATAATGAACTCTCACTCTTTCTTGAAATACAGTACTGTATATACTACTTTATTTTTAATCTTTATGAGTTTGGAGCGTTGGAGGAACGACAACCATAACTCCATCTTATCTTTCATTTCCTCTCAGGCTTCATGGCCTCCAAAGGGAATTGTGGCAAAATTTCCTTATCAGTTCTCCCTTCCAAAATTGCAAAAAATCTCTGACTCTGTGCGGTGGTAGGTAAAGAATGTAGTTGAGGTCGTAGACAACTATTCTCCATGATTCAGCCAGATAACACTTCCTAGGGGATGGAGGATGGTCATCAACCTCTCGCTTTTGTCGAACCATGTTCAGGATGGAAGGGATTTATTCCGAACCGTCTTCCATCAGAAAAGGAAACTCCATGCTTTTCTTGATTAGAATGATGCTTATTTCCAATTATCTATCACACTTTGTCAGATCATTAAAGCCCTACTTATTTTACATAGACCAGGTAATCTATCTTCTCTTTTATGTGAAGGTTTATTCATGACCAAATTACTATCCTGTAAGGAGAGGAAGAATTAATCCAATTAGTAAGTGCATTGTCTTCTGTCTTTTAATTTAACATATCAGATTGCTAACAAGCCAACATTTTACTTTTCGTTGCTTTGATTTTACTGCTGAATCCCCTACTGCTGCTACCTCCGCAGTCATCCAAGGCGACCGGAGGAAGCAGCAGGGCCTACCGGAACTGCATCACAATCGCTCACCATTCATTCCTATTTCTAGCACGCTCTCTTGCCTCTCTCACATCTATCCTCCTATCACCCAGAGCTTTCTTCACTCCATCCATCCACCCAAACCTTGGCCTTCCTCTTGTATTTCTCCCATCAACTGTTGCATTCATCACCTTCTTTAGCAGACAGCCATTTTCCATTCTCTCAACATGGCCAAACCACCTCAATACATTCATATCCACTCTAGCTGAATCATTTCTTACACCTGTTCTCACCCTCACTACTTCGTTCCTAACCCTATCTACTCAAGATACACCAGCCATACTCCTCAGACACTTCATCTCAAACACATTCAATTTCTGTCTCTCCGTCACTTTCATTCCCCACAACGATTCATACATCACAGTTGGTACGATTACTTTCTCATACAGAACTCTCTTTACATTCATGCCTAACCCTCTATTCTTTACCACTCCCTTCACTGCCCCCCAACACTTTGCATCCTTCATTCACTCTCTCTCACGTATATCTACTTCCACTCCACCATTTGCTGCAACAACAGGCTGGGAGGAGCGTAGAGAGGAAAGGTCCCCTTTTTATTAATTTGTTTGATGTCGGCTACCCCCCAAATTGGGGGAAGTGCCTTGGTATATAGATAGATAGATTTTACTGGACCCCTAACCCATTTTAAAATATATCCCTAGTCATATATTCAAGGAAATTCATAAAATCTTTTACCCTATATTTTTACATATAAAATATACAGTATAAAATATTGTAATTTTAACTGACAATGCAATTAAAACAATATTTTCTTAACTTGCACAAATAAGAATTTAAAGGTGAACTTCATAATCTTAAAACTAGTAATTCACAGCTGCAAAGTTGTCGTCAATATCTTATATGCTATACATCATTACACAATATCATAAAAGTTTACATAACACACACTACCTTAAAAAAAGAAAAAATCATTAAAAATATAGTCCACAAGTCACAAAATTATGGCTTAAACTTATTCATTACCTGAGACTAAATCCAAACATCAATAAGGATGTGGTCACGATTGCTTCAAACCAGCAGAAGCAATTTCCTTTCACTCATAGCAAGGGCATGTGCAGTATCATGATATTATTAAAAATCACCTAGGAACTTTTAATCACTTACTTCCCCAATATCTATGACAGTCATAATATCTGAAGCCTCTCTGCTTCGTCGTCTCCTTCCATGACCACTCGCACATTTGGCACTTGTATTTCGCTTGTGTGATCCATAACTATTATTAGAGTTCTTATTACTACTAGCTCTTGTTTTTTCACCACTCGCATTAGGCTTTTTTGTTAGCTTTGTCATTGGTGTTCCGGGTCTTTCACCATTTTGAGATTTTCTTTGGTTAGTGAAGCTTGTTTCAGTTATTTTCTTACTGCCTTCGTGTGTCCTATGACTATGATCTACACTACTGTTGCTGTTTGATAATGAATTTGTCTGACAGCCATGGCTTGCTCTCGTAAGCATGGGCGAAGATACTTGTACAGATTTGCTTACCATAATCACTTTTGAGCTGGAACATTCTGTAAGGGAAGTCTGAATGCCAACACTTGATTTATTAATTTTTCCACTAACGTCTCCATTTTTAATTCTACCACAAGCACAAATCGGACTGTACGATAACCTATCCCTTTCATTTGAGTTTTTCCTGTAGCCTTCATCTTGCCGCTTTAAATCGACACTTTTGAGAACTTTTCTTAGGACAGCATGTGAAACGGAATCATTGTCAGCGTATGCATGATTCTCTGTTCCAAACTCGTCTTCTGATTCCATGGTAGTCTGGCCTGGGAGAGGTACATTAACTGACTTAGTAGATGGGGCCGAGGGCGCTCCTCTTTCTGAACGTGTAGGATCATCAGAACTGATATTAAGGCGTTTCATCATATTTGCGAATAAGGTATCCTGATTAATGGTGATTGCAGGTAGAATCTGTCAAAAAAAAAAAAAAAAGTTGGTACTGCAGTATACAATATGGACTTCATGTTGGTGTTATTTGGATAACTAATACTGTAGTCTATTACTCACCAATAGTCTCCCTACTAATTCATTGAGTGTTAGAATGCCATATAATTAATTACCATTCAATGTATTACAAAAGCTATAAAATGCTACATCCATCCATCCATATACCAAGGCACTTCCCCCAATTTTGGGGGGTAGCCGACATCAACAAGAAACAAAACAAAAACAAAAAAGGGGACCTCTACTCTCTACGTTCCTCCAGCCTAACCAGGGACTCAGCCGAGTTCAGCTGGTACTGCTAGGGTGCCACAGCCCAACCTCCCACATTTTCCACCACAGATGAAGCTTCATACTGCTGAGTCCCCTACTGCTGCTACCTCCGCGGTCATCTAAGGCACCGGAGGAAGCAGCAGGGCCTACCGGAACTGCGTCACAATCGCTCGCCATTCATTCCTATTTCTAGCACGCTCTCTTGCCTCTCTCACATCTATCCTCCTATCACCCAGAGCTTTCTTCACACCATCCATCCACCCAAACCTTGGCCTTCCTCTTGTACTTCTCCAATCAACTCTTGCATTCATCACCTTCTTTAGCAGACAGTCACTTTCCATTCTCTCAACATGGCCAAACCACCTCAACACATTCATATCCACTCTAGCCGCTAACTCATTTCTTACACCCGTTCTCACCCTCACCACTTCGTTCCTAACCCTATCTACTTGAGATACACCAGCCATACTCCTCAGACACTTCATCTCAAACACATTCAATTTCTGTCTCTCCATCACTTTCATTCCCCACAACTCCGATCCATACATCACAGTTGGTACAATCACTTTCTCATATAGAACTCTCTTTACATTCATGCCAAACCCTCTATTTTTTACTACTCCCTTAACTGCCTCCAACACTTTGCAACCTTCATTGACTCTCTGACGTACATCTGCTTCCACTCCACCATTTGCTGCAACAACAGACCCCAAGTACTTAAACTGATCCACCTCCTCAAGTAACTCTCCATTCAACATGACATTCAACCTTGCACCACCTTCCCTTCTCGTACATCTCATAACCTTACTCTTACCCACATTAACTCTCAACTTCCTTCTCTCACACACCCTTCCAAATTCTGTTACTAGTCGGTCAAGCTTCTCTTCTGTGTCTGCTACCAGTACAGTATCATCCGCAAACAACAACTGATTTACCTCCCATTCATGATCATTCTCGCCTACCAGTTTTAATCCTCGTCCAAGCACTCGAGCATTCATCTCTCTCACCACTCCATCAACATACAAGTTAAACAACCACGGCGACATCACACATCCCTGTCTCAGCCCCACTCTCACCGGAAACCAATCGCTCACTTCATTTCCTATTCTAACACATGCTTTACTACCCTTGTAGAAAATTTTCACTGCTTGCAACAACCTTCCACCAAATCCATATAACCTCATCACATTCCACATTGCTTCCCTATCAACTCTATCATATGCTTTCTCCAGATCCATAAACGCAACATACACCTCCTTACCTTTTGCTAAATATTTCTCGCATATCTGCCTAACTGTAAAAATCTGATTCATACAACCCCTACCTCTTCTAAAACCACCCTGTACTTCCAGGATTGCATTCTCTGTTTTATCCTTAATCCTATTAATCAGTACTCTACCATACACTTTTCCAACTACACTCAACAAACTAATACCTCTTGAATTACAACACTCATGCACATCTCCCTTACCCTTATATAGTGGTACAATACATGCACAGACCCAATCTACTGGTACCATTGACAACACAAAAACACATATTAAACAATCTCACCAACCATTCAAGTACAGTCACACCCCCTTCCTTCAACATCTCAGCTTTCACACCATCCATACCAGATGCTTTTCCTACTCTCGTTTCATCTAGTGCTCTCCTCACTTCCTCTATTGTAATCTCTCTCTCATTCTCATCTCCCATCACTGGCACCTCAACACCTGGAACAGCAATTATATCTGCCTCCCTATTATCCTCAACATTCAGCAAACTTTCAAAGTATTCCGCCCACCTTTTCCTTGCCTCCTCTCCTTTTAACAACCTTCCATTTCCATCTTTCACTGTCTCTTCAATTCTTGCGCCGGCCTTCCTTACTCTCTTCACTTCTTTCCAAAACTTCTTCTTATTCTCTTCATATGACTTCCCTGACCCCACCTCAGGTCAGCTGCCCTCTTTGCCTCACGTACCTTGCGCTTTACTTCCACCTTTTTCTCTCTATATTTTTCATACTTCTCTATACTATTACTCTGCAGCCATTCTTCAAAAGCCCTCTTTTTCTCTTCCACTTTTACCTTCACTCCTTCATTCCACCATTCACTGCCCTTCCTCATGCTGCCTCCAACCACCTTCTTGCCACATACATCACTTGCAATCCCAACAAAATTTTCTTTTGCTAACTTCCACTCCTCCTCTAAATTACCAGTTTCTCTTACTCTCACCTCGTCATATGCCATTTTCAACCTTTCCTGATATTTACTTTTTACCCCCGGTTTTATTAGCTCTTCAACCCTCACTAGCTCCCTTTTACATCCACCCACTCTATTCCCCCACTCTTTTGCTACAACTAATTTTCCTTCCACCAAAAAATGATCAGACATACCGTTAGCCATACCCCTAAACACGTGCACGTCTTTCAATCTTCCAAACATTCTTTTAGTTATCAACACATAATCCATTAATGCCCTTTCTACTACTCTTCCATTTGCCACTCTTACCCATGTATACTTATTTTTATCTTTCTTTTTAAAAAAGCTAGCACTTATTACCATCTCTTGTTCAACACACATATCTACCAGTCTCTCACCACTCTCATTTTCACCTGGTACGCCATACTTCCCAATGACACCTTCTACCTCTCCAGCGCCCACTCTAGCATTTAAGTCACCCATGACAACTACATAATTCCTTCTACCCAGTCCTTCTACACATCTAGTTAATTCATTCCAGAACTCATTCCGCTCTTCTTCACTTTTCTCACTACCTGGCCCATACGCACTGACAAACGCCCAACATTCCCTACCCAACCTAACCCTTACCCACATTAACCTAGATGATATCTCCTTCCATTCCACTACTTTACCTGTCATCCATTCACTCAGCAAATAGGGGCACACCCTCTCTCGCTCTTCCCCTTTCAATCCCAGACACTCTACCAGACATTTCACCAAACATCACTTCACCCTTTCCTTTCATCTTTGTCTCACACAAGGCCAATACATCCATCCTTCTACTTCTAAACATGCTTCCAATCTCACATCTTTTACTCTCTATCGTACTACATCCACGCACATTCAAACACCCCAAATGCTACATATCCTACAAAATCAAAGAGTTGGTTCCAAATCTACCAAAACTGGAAATCTTAACCATTCAATTCTCCCATATTCATAAACCTGCTATCAGATGCTCTATCCATAAATCAATTCTAAATCGCAGTCCAGCTGTGAAGTTCCTTGTAGTTTTATTTGAACTTTCAACGTTAATCCTATCGAGCAGTTTTCTTTGCTGCATTTTGCCCATCACAAAGTAACAACAAGACATATTACATATAAATATGTGTTTGAAAAATTTCTGAACAAAATTCAACTATCTTTTCTTCAAATCTTGGCACAATTTCTCAAGCCTTCACAAGGATCATGGTTCCACTCACAAAATGGATTTATCTTTTAAGAGAGGAATTTTATGCAACCAGACATGCCAGACCTTACAAACTTTCTTACTGGGAACATGATGGGCAAGAACCTAATTTAAAACTCATTCAGGGTTTTTCAGAGGATAGTAAAGTTCTTTATAAAATCTACAAAGGAATAACAAGCACTTCAACCTCTTTCATCCCACAAATGAATGAGACTCCAAAGTTCCAAACTACAATGGATACGTTTGTCTGTCATTTTCAGGCAAAAAGATGTATCCACTTCAACTGCTTCTGAAGGTGTTTAAAAAGAAGCCCTTAACCCAACTCCCTTTCCAACCTATTCAATCATTCATTAATCTTTCCTACTACCAATCAGCATTATTGATTAGTATTATTTCCTTTTGGTTGATTAGTATAATTTCCTGTTGGTACATAGAACTTGAAATATGCGCTCAATTACTTTACAACAACATTCAAAAGATAAAACAAGAACTGTACTTACCATGGAACCAAGATTACTATCATCTGACGTATTGGAACCCCTTCGGTCCCAAGCGTTTGCACGGCGACTGCGTCTAAGATTAAACCAGTCTCGTCTTTTGCGTCGACCAAACCTTGCTGCAGTGTGAAGAGCTGCTAATCGTTCTGCATCAGAGACATGAAAGGACATCTGGGAATCCAGAGAATGCCGTCGGGAACTACGATTATTGTGCCCTGATTCAATTGAGAACCTATCGGAAGAGAAAGATCACCAAGAACATTTAAGTCCTGGATACCCACTTAACATGAAAGCCTATATAGTACAGTACAAGGGTCACAACATAGAATTCGGGCCTTTGGTTCTTATTGTTAACTTTAGTTAATTTTCAAACTACAGTCTAACTTTAACTTTACCCTGTAAAATTCCATCGTGAAAAAGCTAATGATTTAATTTCAGAGGCATAAAAGACATAATGTTTAGTAAAACACGGTGTCTAGTGGTCCAGGGACTTGATAAATGCTGTATTATAGATAATTCTAGTCTAGAGAAATATTACCATCATGACAGAACTTATTCTGGAATGCCACCAGTAACTTCATTGATTTTATTTGTAAAATTTACATAGTTAGAAATTAACTAAATCTAAAACTAATTATTTTCTTCCTACTCTGGTGTCGTTAAGATTGCCCCTCTCTTGAAAAACACATGTAATAAATTTAATAGGTTCAATGGTCTATTGAAAAAGGGGATAGTTTCAGAGGAGTAAAATTGACCTCACCTTCTACTTATGCTAAATTCAGAGTCAACAGAGTTTCTGCGCAGTCCTAAAGCTGCAGACCCGACCACTGCTCCACGCCTTGCCATTAAATGAGGTATAGCAGTTGCCCATGCTGATGACAGATCCCCAGATGTTGCACTGTTCATGTCGAAATTCAAACCTGAAATGATAATCTCATACAGTACTTCAAGGCCATATAACAAGAATGGTCAACAGGAATGTTAGCTGAGTTTTCCTCTTTCAAAAAATATAATGCTTTTCAAAGCATTAAAAATTTTGCTGAAGAAGTATATAAAAAATGAAAAAATTATATTTTGATTATAAAATAAATTTTTGAATATACTTACCCGGTGAATATATAATAGCTGACGTCTCCGACGGCTCGACAGATTCCAAAAACTCGCGAGCGATCGCCGTGAAGGTTGCGGGTGTGCCCACCAGCGCCGACTATCGGCCAGATACCGCATATACTTGTAAACATCTCCAGTTCTCCTCAGTCCCCTAGGTCTCTATCGGGGAGGAAGGGAGGGCCTTTAATTTATATATTCACCGGGTAAGTATATTCAAAAATTTATTTTATAATCAAAATATCATTTTTAAATATTAAACTTAGCCGGTGAATATATAATAGCTGATTCACACCCATGGTGGTGGGTAGAGACCAGTATTAATACAATAAAGGCGTATATGCTCAAGAGTTTTTGACAATTATTCAAAAAACAGACTTAAGTATAGGTACCTGGTAAGGAAGCAGACTCTGATTATTACTCTGCCTCATTAGTCCGCTTTCCTCACGAAGCCCAGCCATCCTCTCAGGATGCTGAAAGACTCCCAGGAGCTGTTATATCCAGGGCGAACACCCCTATAACAGGACCTCATCAATACCCTTAATCTGGGCGCTCTCAAGAAACAACATTTGATCACCCGTCAAATCAAAAAGGATGCGAAAGACTTCCTAGTCTTCCGTACAACCCAAGACAAGATTAAAAACATTTCAAGAGAAGATTAAAAGGATATTGGGATTAAGGGAATGTAGTGGTAGAACCCTCACCCACTACTGCACTCGCTGCAACGAATGGACCCAGGGTGTAGCAGTCCTCATAAAGAGTCTGGACATCTTTTAAGTAAAATGAAGCGAACACCGACTTGCTCCTCCAAAAGGTCGCGTCCATAATACTTCGAAGAGACCTGTTTTGCTTAAAGGCACCGAAGTTGCTATCGCTCTCACTTCGTGCGTCTTGACCTTAAGCAAACAACGATCTTTCTCATTTAAATGAGAATGTGCCTCCCGGATTAAAAGTCTAATAAAGTACGATAACGCATTTTTAGACATGGGCAATGAGGGCTTCTTAACGGAGCACCATAAGGAATCAGAACCACCACGTAATGGTTTAGTTCGAGCTAAGTAAAACTTAAGAGCTCTAACGGGGCACAGCACTCTTTCAACTTCGTTACCTACGATTTCTGACAGACTAGGTATTTCAAAAGATTTAGGCCAAGGACGAGAAGGCAGTTCGTTCTTGGCCAAAAAACCAAGTTGAAGCGAACATGTAGCTTTATTAGTAGAGAAGCCGATGTTCTTACTAAAAGCATGGATCTCACTGACCCTTTTAGCCGAAGCCAAGCACACCAAAAAAAAGCGTCTTGAGGGTGAGATCCTTCAGGGAGGCTGAATGCAATGGCTCAAACCTGTCTGATATTAGGAACCTTAGGACCACGTCTAAGTTCCAAGCGGGAGTTGACATACGACGCTCCTTAGAGGTCTCGAAGGACTTAAGGAGATCCTTGTTATTTGACAGATCCAAGCCTCTATGTCTGAAAACAGACGCCAACATGCTCCTGTAGCCTTTAATAGTGGGAGCAGAGAGGGAGCGAACATTTCTCAGATGCAGGAGAAAATCCGCAATTTGGGCTACAGAGGTACTGGAAGAGGAAATAGAGGAGGACTTGCACCAGTCTCTAAATACCTCCCATTTCGACTGATAGATCCTGATGGTAGAGGATCTTCTAGCCCTCGCGATCGCTCTAGCTGCCTCCTTCGAAAACCCTCGAGCTCAAGAGAGTCTTTCGATAGACTGAAGGCAGTTAGACGAAGCGTGGGGAGGCTTTGATAAAATCTCTTTACGTGAGGCTGTCGCAAGAGATCCATCCGTAACGGCAGACTTCTTGGAACATCTACCAGCCATAGAAGTACCTCTGTGAACCACTCTCTCGCGGGCCAGAGTGGAGCAACCAATGTCAACCTGGTCCCTTCGTGAGAGGTGAACTTCTGCAGCACCTTGTTTAGGATCTTGAAAGGTGGAAAGGCATAAACGTCCAGGTGAGACCAGTCCAGCAGGAAAGCGTCTATGTGGGCTGCCTCTGGATCTGGAACTGGAAAGCAGTAAGTCGAGAGCCTCTTTGTCAGAGAAGTCGCAAAAAGATCTATGGTGGGTTGACCCCATGTCATCCATAGCTTCTCGCACACAGTCTTATGCAACGTCCACTCCATTGAGATGACTTGTCCTCTTCTGCTGAGGCAGTCCGCCAAAACATTAATTTTTCCTTGCACAAATCTCGCCAAAGGAGAGATGTTACTTGCCTTAAATGGAGTTCCTTCTGATCCGTGAATCAAAGACCCGAGCATTCCAGACTGTCCAGTGGAGCTCCCTAACCCAAAACCGAAGCATCTAAATACAACACATGGTTTGGGTTCTTGATCGCAAGAGAAAGACCTTCTCGAAGTCTGATGTTGCTGTCCCACCAAGTCAGACATGTCTAGACTGGGTTGGAGATTGGGAAAGAGATACTCTCTAAGCCCTTCTCCTTGTTCCAATGGTTTAGGTGAAATTGGAGAGGGCATAGGTTGAGTCTCCTCAGAGAGATAAACTACTCCAGCGATGAAAGAGTTCCCACGAGACTAGTTCAAACTCTTACAGAGCAACTGTTTTCCTCTTGCAAGTGAAGGACTTTTAACAGAGCTTGTTCCATTCTTGTGGGAGACGAAAAGGCCCGAAAAATCAAGACACTGTTTCTCCATTCCCAAATAAAGAATAGTCTGGGATGGGGTACTGTAAGTTACGACTTCTCTACGTTCACTATGAGACCTAGCTCCTTGGTTAGGTCTAATATCCATTAGAGGCTCTCCAGACAGTGATATAATGACGACGCCCTGATTAACCAGTCGTCAAAATAAAGGGAGGCTCTGAATCCTCAAAAAATGTAGAAAGCTTGCTACATTTTGCAAGGGCCTTGTAAAAACAAGAGGAGCAGGAATGAGGCCGAAGTACAGTGCTCGACATTGGTACATTACTTTCCCGTCCACAAACCTCAGATGTTGTTGAAAGTTTGGATGAATCGGGATGTGGAAGTATGCATCCTGAAGGTCGAGAGAGACCATCCAGTCGCCTTCCCTTACTGCTGCCAAGACAGATTTGGTAGTCTTCATCGTGAAGTTTGTCTTGACAATGAACACATTGAGCGCACTTACATCTTAAGTACTCCTGCAGTGAACGTGGCTGCCAGATCATTGGAGCCATCCCTGATAGCCTTGTTCCTGCAGTGAACGTGGCTGTCAGATCATTGGAGCCATTCCTGATAGCCCTGTTCATGCATGACATAATTGTACAGCAAAACATTGACAGCTGGAGAGACCTTCTGACTTAAGGCTCCCAGGGACCAACCAACAAATAAAAACTTCAAACGCTCGAAAAAACAGGAGATGGTCTAGCTCTGAAGCCGACCATAAAATCTTGGAGCGTCTCATGGCCAGGCGACGGGGAGAGTCTATGAGGCTTGAGAAGTCTCCCTGGGCAGAGGCAGGAACTCCCAAGCCGAGAACTTCTCCCGTGTCATACCAGACGCTCGCTCTAGAAGCCAGTTTAAAAGGAGGGAAAGCAAAGGCTGTCTCCCCCAAACTCCTCCTGGTGATCAACCAGTCGCCTAGGAAACGTAAAGCTCTCTTAGAAGAGCGAGAGAGCACTAGCTTAGAAAACGACGGCTTCGAAGTAGCTAGGCCTAGCGTAAACCCTGACGAAGGCGAACGAGGAGCAGCAGTTACAAAATGGACCGGAAAAAGATCCTTAAAAATCAGCATGATTTTTTTAAAGTCCATAGAGGTCTGAGCAGCTTTAGGCTCCTCTCCGTCTGACAAAGTCCCCAAAGGAATATCAGTAGGAGGAGGATCAGCAACTTCCTCATCTGAAGGAACCTCGTCCGACAATTGTCTAGTCTCATGAAAAGGAGAGACCTGCCGCGGCGGCAATGCTTGACAGGCAATGTCAACAAGCAAAGGAGCAGCAGTAGCAGTAGAGGAAGCGACGTCAGGTCGCTGCTGAAAGGACTGAAAACCTTGTGACTGTCCAACAACAACAACAGGAGTTGATGGACGCTCGATGTCACGTCGGAACTGCATTGACTGCCTAGACTGAGGAGTCAAAACAACCTTCGACTGCGGTGATTGACGCTCAACGTCAAGTCGAGGCAACTGAGCTGGTTGGCAAACGTCCTGAACGTCAACACGAGACTGCGGCAGCGGCTGAACGTCAACACGAGACTGCGGCAGCGGCTGAAAGTCAACACGAGACTGCAGCGAGGGAGGATCCATGTCACGTGACTGACGTGAAAAACTCCTGACATCACGTTTCAAAGTACAAGAAACGTCAGCACTACCGTCAAACGGACGAGTAAATGCTCGTTTGGGCGGCTGACGGCCAGAGTCTCGTTTAGCGTAACGGCGACTCGAAAGCGAAGGTTCATCGTGAACCTGCTCAACGTCATACTTCTCCATAAGGGAGGCAAGCTTAGTCTGCATGTCCTGTAGGACAACCCATTTAGGATCAACGGGAGTCGGAACGGGCCGAGACGACGGTAACGTCTGTGTTGGCAAAACATTACCTTTACCGCGACCCTCGGACCCCGTGTTACGCTTGCGTTTAATAGGCGAACAGTCTTCCGACGACTGCAAAGGGTCAGAGCTGTCCCCATGGCTACAGCCAGGACGCTGGACCTGTCCTGAAGGGACTGACTTTCGCTTAAAGGGTCTAGAAACCTTGCGCCAAGGTTTCTTTTGCGAAAAGTCTTCGGATGACGAGGAGAACACAGTCTCACCCGTCTTATGGTAAGGGCGATCTTGACGAGAAACGTCCGATACCAAAGAGGGAACGTCTGTACGTTGGTTAAAGCCTCTCGTCCCCTTAAGTCCTACGACATTACTCCTCCCTGGTGCATGGGAGCTTGAAAGAGGTCTCAGACTAGGGGAGCGACAAGCACGAACAAACGAACCCTCCGCAACACAGCACATGTTTTCTTGCACTCACTTCACTGATATCGTATTTTTCAATAATTTCACATTAGGCATGAATAAAACTGATATCTACCTGAAGCACGCAATTCTCCCTTACATCAAAAGGTTATAATTGCGAAATGAGTCGTATAATGTAAGCACATTAGTACAAAATGAAACACACATGCAAAAATCAATAAACATATACATATATATCGAATAAAACGGAAATATATAAAGTTAAAAAGGATCAGTGACTGGGGAGGAGACTAAACACTAGTTCACTAAAGACTACGTTTTGAATCTCTCACCGTACAGTGCCTTGGGACGAGAATAAAAACTAAAAACGTTTTATCCTCTCTCCCCGTACAGAGACTTGGGACGAGAGTAAAAAACTGAATCGAGAACAACGTTACTCGCTCCCAAACTCCTTACTTGGGACGAGAATAAAGATCGGATCGTTCTCTCTTTCTCTCTCTCTCTCTCTCTCTCTCTTGTCACACACAAGAGAATTGCCCACTCACCCTTCGTCAATAAACAGGTTATTTGACCAAAGGAAAAAACTGAAAGGACTAAGAAATTGAAAATTAACCAGTTCCTTTAAATTAGTATTTAAAACACTTCAGTTTGAAAGAAGAATGAACAAAACGTCAAAATCGATTTACTCTTTCTGCAAAGTGAAACCGTGATTCTCTCTTTCTCTATCGTAACGATAGAGCGCAAACTGCGTAGCATAAATAAACCAAACGTTAGTTCATCTTTGAAAAAACAGCACGAAGACTATTCAAAGAATATATTTCTTAAAATATTTTCTAAAAAAAATTCATTTCATAACTCTTACAGAGCAAATGATTTAAACTTAACGAAAATAAAAGTTGAATGGGCTCAACGTTGTTTAACTTCGGTTTCCAAGTTAGGACCGCCTACATCTCGGACTAGGGGAGGAATAGGTAAAGGCCGCATATAAACAAAACATAAAATTTATCTTGATGTTTAGTATAAATGGAAAGCTAATCGAAGAGGCCTAATAAAGGCGGGCGAGATATAAAATATATAGAGGAAAATCTATAATTATCAACAATAATTTATAACGTGATAAAATAATTACTAAAAGCCTTAAACACACTTCCGTACACTGAGGGAAGGGTCGGCCATCTTTACTCTATGGAAAAACCAGAGATAAAAAAGTAAGGGCAAAACACTTTTCCTCTCCTTTCAAAAGCATTTCTTTTGAAGATAGTATTGAATAATCCAACACGGCGAAAGCAATAAAACCAAAACAAAGTACTTCACCAATTCGGTAGAAAACTCGAGGTCATAAAGCGAGTGGAATCAACTTGTCGATGAAACCGACAGAGAAGAACTGGAGATGTTTACAAGTATATGCGGTATCTGGCCGATAGTCGGCGCTGGTGGGCACACCCGCAACCTTCACGGTGATCGCTCGCGAGTTTTTGGAATCTGTCGAGCCGTCGGAGACGTCAGCTATTATATATTCACCGGCTAAGTTTAATATTTAAAAATTAAGCGTTGAAAATGATGCACAAGTATATTTACCATATTTACTTATCTGATAATCATATCCTTCTAAAAATACAAAAAGAAATAAAATCAAAACTTTCATGGTCAATACCAAGTAATTATCAAGTATAATTAGCACGTTAATAAGGGTACTGTGTACTGTATACGATGCTCTTTATTACCAATTGGGTCTGCATGCAATGAGTGCAAACTAATCGAGAGTCTTCCAGCTGTATTGAGATCATGACGTTTAGCAAACGCCTGTGCTATGACCTTATGCTTAGACAAACGCAATGGCTCTTCTGAAGATACACCAGCAACTCTGAAAGTATTAAAAAGCAAATTATTAAAATTACATATTCATAACAACTTGTAAACCAAAAACTCATACTCCGTCTTAATAAAAAATGCATAATGCAATGAAAAAAAAAATCTGCATTCCAACTTGCAAACCAAAAACTCTACTGCAACTTCATTAAAAATGCATAATGCAATGACATTCCATGAAAATTCCTCTCTTTTAAGGTATACATATGCAAAGTAGAAAGAGAATAAATACATATATAGTAATAGGCCAAGCAAATAATGAGAGCAATGGTGGAAAATACATATATCAAACAGACATAAATTCATAAAACATGTATGAGAAAAAGGCAAAGTAAACAGTTTGTGCTATAAGGGTGACAATACAGAGGCAGAAAAGTTACGCCATGCACTTGTTCATTGGAATGCTTAAATCCTCAAACCACCTTGGACAATATACCCTTAGTCATATCAAAATCTGTCTAAGGAAGTAAAGGGACACATAGGTAGGGGTTTACTCACCCGAACTTCCCACCTGTCACCAACTACCTCGATAACAATTTCAACGATCATTCCAACTCTGCTAAAAACATATTCCATATTTCAAAGGACAAAAGGCTTTTATATGTGTAGGAACCTATGTATTTTGTTGATCACACAGCCTATGCATAAAATAGTTGAAATGGATTTATTAAAGCTCTCATAGTAGTATACTCTGAGTATACTAGAAAAAAATACACCCTGGCTAAGAAATCCTTTTACAGGATTGATTTAAACTTTTGGATAGCAAGTGAGAGGTTACAGTTAAATACAGTACTTTGCTTCAATTTCTAAAGTGGTCTTTTAACCATTGTTTAATAAATAAGCGGGAGGAAATTTTAAAATATAGTACCAAATTTATGTAAGCTGTGATCTTCTTATGCTTATCTAACTTACAAAAAAAGCTGCAACCCAAACAGATTTTCATTGTGTATGAAAACATTTTCAATTTTTATAAAAATTAAAAATGGCTGTCTGCTAAAGAAGGTGATGAGTGCAAGAGTTGATGGGAGAAGTACACGAGGAAGGCCAAGGTTTGGGTGGATGGATGGAGTGAAGGAAGCTCTGGGTGATAGGAGGATAGATGTGAGAGAGGCAAGAGAGCGTGCTAGAAATAGGAATGAATGGCGAGCAATTGCGACGCAGTTCCGGTAGGCCCTGCTGCTTCCTCCGATGCCTTAGATGACCGCGGAGGTAGCAGCAGTAGGGGATTCAGCATTATGAAGCTTCATCTGTGGTGGATAACGGGGGAGGGTGGGCTATGGCACCCTAGCAATACCAGCTGAACTCGGTCGAGTCCCTTGTCAGGCTGGGAGGAACGTAGAGAGTACAGGTCCCCCTTTTTTTTGTTTTAGTTTCATTTGTTGATGTCGGCTACCCCCCAAAATTGGCGGAAGTGCCTTGGTATATTTATGTATGTATGTATAAAAATTACCTAAAAATTCTCAATACCTTTAGTCACGCATCTCCAGAAAATAATCTTATTCTTCCTTATTATTATTATAATTATAATTATTATTGTGACTAGCAAAGTTATAATACTAATTGGAAAAGCAGAATGCTATAAGATCGAGGGCCACATTTGGGAAAGCAGTCCAGTGCGGTAAGAAAATAGAAAAGTAACAAGTAAGCTATTAGTGAGAAATAATAAAGACATAAAATAAATTAAAATCAGTAACAATGTTGAATAAATCAATCATATATAAACTAAGAAACAGGACTCATGTCAACCTGTTCAAGAAAAAAGTATATGCAGCAAGATTGAACTTCTGAAGTTCCACTGATTCAAATGCCAGATTAGGAAGACCATTCCATATCTGGTCACAACTGTATTAAAACTTCTAGAATACTGTGTAGTATTGAGCCTTATGATGGAGAAGGAAAGACTGTTAGAATTAATTACATACATGGTACTAAATAAAGGATAATACAGCCTGGGAGACCTGAATACAGATTGGTCAAAATCATGAAAAATCTTATGAAACATGCGCAAAGAACTAACTGAACAAAGGTGCATCCAGATCAGTGATATAGAATTAAAAACATCGTAAATTTTGTCCAATAAATTAAGATGAAAGTCAGCAACTAAGGACCAGAGAGGAGAAAAATATTAAAAAATTACAAAATGAAAGGATTAAAACATTTCTTCTTAACAAAGGTTATGTAATTTTTAGCATGACTTAGTCCTATTGCTAGGCTCATGCAGCTTGCCATATATTTTTTTTTCTTAAGTCTGGTGAAAAATGCAAAAACATGAAGTTGAGATGGGTGCCAAGAGACTATAAGGAATGTACAAACAAGTTGAAGCATAAAACACTGCACCTACGATTAAAAAAACCTTCAGTACTTTATGTAGCACAAAGTAGCCGCCTGTGTGCTGATTTTAGACACAAAAGTTTGTATTTCCTGAGGATAATTGGGGGGAACATAGATTACTGTATGTTGTCACATCAACAACAATCAGCTTAAAACTAAAATTCCAAGGGAACTGATCAACATGCAAAATACAAAAAAACACGTTAGAAGTTTTCAGTGCAGTACAGTGCAGAAACATCTAAAAGGGGAGAAAGTCTAATAAAATTATAAGGAATATCGTATTACTTATCGAAATAGGGAGTAAATAGTAGCCCATGAGGGTGAGTGTGATGCTCTTTAACATTGGCTACCCTGCAACAATTGGAACAATATTTCAATTTTATTAATAATAATTACAATTTAGATCTACTGATCTATGGATATAATGCTGAGTGCATAGTTAATTTTTCATTATTTTTTCAACAAATACAAGATATAATTTATTACCTTGAAGCGATACAATGCTCCAATTATTCATGATAAGACGCCTTATTTACAAAGAATATTTCATTTGCACCAACCTGCTGTGATAGGAAAAAACAGCCTTCCCCTGTGTATGTCCAGAGTTTTAAAATGGTCCTCAACATCCTACCCTATTCCATTGTGCAAAGACATACTGAGCAGAATAAGTGTAGGGACGGGAGAAGGGTAATATCAATATGATTAAGGGGTTTGTACAGTATTGAAAGCCAAGTTTTATTATAACAGAATTTTAACCCTTTTAGCCCCAATGGACATACTGGTACGTTTCACAAAACTCATCCCTTTACCCCCATGGATGTACCGGTACATCCTTGCAAAAAACTGCTATTTACATTTTTTTTGCATATTTTTGATAACTTTATGAGAAACTTCAGGCATTTTCCAGAATAATGAGACCAACCTGACCTCTCTATGACAAAAATCAAGGCTGTTAGAACAATTTAAAAAAAATATATTGCAAAATGTGCTTGAAAAAAAAAAACGCTTGGGGGCTAAGGGTTGGAAAGTTCCAAATAGCTTGGGGGTAAAATTGTTAATAAAACATTATATATATATATATACTCACCTAGGGTTGATCTAGTTTCCTTCTTGAAGCTAGCTATGATGTTGATGACTATCCTACATATTTAAAATATCCCATTTTCTATCACATCAACAGTCTAGCCCCTTTATTACCATATTGTATTCATCCAAATAAATTGTAAATTTGCCGATTGGTGATTTAGGGAGTGAGACTATGACAATACAGTACACAAGTTTTTCCAATTGGCGAGGAGCAAAACACGAGATGAGATATCAGTTCACATAGACTGTATGTGGGTTGCTCTTAAAAAATTAATGCCTGGACTCGGTTATACTTCTGATTGTTGGAGTAAAACCAGTGGCTAGTTTCCAGCGGAGATAGGATCCTCACGACAAGCTATTTTCCTGGATGATCATGATTTTAAACCTGTGGTGTATTTTAATTCAATGAAGACTACGATAAACAAGAATTCATAATAGACTTCACATCCTTCACAATTTCTTCTTCCATAAGTATTTGTCCCAACAAGTATATATTGAATTTCTTATATATCAGATATCAAAGTTAAAGCAAGGAAAAAATGAGTGACACCTCTATGTGCCTACTCTGAAAAGGGGAGCAAGTTATAAATTGTGCTTGAATGCACTAAAGTAGATCTGAGGCTTTAAAAAATGCTCTCCAAATTGCTTTTAATTACATTCTTACATAAATGGTTTCCTTAAATGCCTCTATGTACATGAGCAATTAATCATAAGTTGCCTTACCCATTGTGAGATCTCCAATTGCATAAAAAAATTCTAAACATATGCAAGCAACTACCCTGGTACCTGTTGGGTTACTGATGTTCTGACTCTCATTCTGCTGTCTCCAAGAAGTCAACATTTTCCTTTTAATCCCTCCCTTGAATGATTAAACTTCACTAAATCCCCTGGCTTTTTTTACAATGTTTTACTCAACTCACCTAAGTACAAACACTATTATAAATAATATATTATCTTCAATATAATTATCCCTCACTACTCCCTGGTCGCAATTTCAGATTCAATTACTGGCAGGGAGGCATATAGATAATATAATGCTATTTTTAACCATTATTGCAATTTGGTGAAAATGTAATGGTAAAGTAGCAATGTACAGTATTTTTTTTTAAAACTTAACTCTCTTGTACTAATTACGTTTCTATAAGAGATAAAAGGTTATTAATAATTTACATAGCGTAATATAGGGAAACCCGGGCTCTAGCAGTGTTAAAAATTGGCACATTTTCACGAATTTTCTAAATTTGTGGATATTTTACATTACTCAAATTCCACGAAGTAAACGACAACTATACAAAAATAAAATCCCGTAGTAGGGAGAAAAATAGATGGTGTTTCCCTAAAACTAAAAAATACAATAAAGGAAAAACAAATATATATGGTTTAAAATTAAATGGAATTAAATATAGGAAGTTAGGAAAAGGGACAAAGGATGGCATACTGGTAAAAAAATGTAATACTGATGAATTGGGAGCAACAAGAAAATGTTTAGAATCATATGAAATAGCTAGAATGTTGAGGAGTATCAAGAATGAAGTGAGAGTTTTTTTCCTTCCACAGATAGTTGGTGCGATTTGGATCTCCTCTAGGGTAATAAGGCATCTTATGATTAATTAGGTTGTTGTGAACAAACCACTGACTAGACTTCATATGTTCAAATTTTCCTAGCTATAAATAAAAACTGATGGTTCTATATATTATAATATTACATGTGTTCAAGCTCTTGCATACAACAAAAATCATAACCATTTGTTCAAAATAATTTTACAAATGACTCAATGTCTAAACTTTAAATGAGAACCCTTTACTAATGCAGTTATTCTAAATAAAGTGTCTGGTAGTTTTTCTCCTTGGGATAAATTCTAGTATTAAAATGAAATTGTAGAGTAGCCATTTCTTAATACCGTATGTTACATTACTGTAAATTAGAGCAATTTAAAGCTTATTGCTATAAATGACCATCTACTATCATTAAAGTAAAAACCTGATGGCAATACTTTGTCAAAATTCCCTCCTTCCATGTACACTTTTTTTCAACTTCATTCTTCCTATGTTAAACTTAGAGGGCTAACAATAATTAAATCACTACTTATTGTGCATTTAAAATGGAATAATTTATGTCAGCAAAAACAATTCACTCTTAGGGTGAATTTAATTTACAGCAATGAGTCAAGATGAATACAAACCTTCTCAGAAACCTTTTCCAGGCGTTTACTGTGTTACGAGTCCAACACCACGAAGACATAGCGATTCCAGCACCAAACAAGGCCAAGAGATGAAGCTTATATACATTTATATTTGGTCTATGGGCTATTTTACAACTTGGAGACACGCTGCTATCCTCAGGGTCTGACCTCATGCCTGACTCACACCTAAAGAGAATATCAAACTTAGTATATAGAGGCCAAGCAAAGGGTTTTGAGATTTTCTTCATCTAAGAATGGCTGGTTTGTACCTACAGTTTATGAGAACACATTTAATTCTTGAGTAACAATGAACGAGTTGGTTACTTGCATGTGTTCTTCAGATATAATTTGGTGATCAACAACATAAAAATCAGCAATGATCAAAATCAACATCTTATCATATGATTTCAACATTAGTCTGACTTACATAATATATTCTCTAAGAGCTTTGTCCCAAAGATGCTGATTTTTGTACTGATAAATATGGCAATATATAGTAATAGCAGTGAAGGTGACTAACGATATAGTCAAAGCTGCCAGTCTTATGATGGTTTCCACAATCTTGCTGTTGGCCGCATCACTAATAATGTTGGAACATTCTATTTTCAAACGAACTAATCGCATCATACCTGCAATTAAATGAAACGAAAATGTACATGAAAAAATTCAATTGATCACAAATGATCACTATTACAAAGTATAATATCCATGGCATGATAAAAACAACAGGACTACAAAAAAAAAAAAAAAAACAATCATGCAATTCTGTAATGCACATATATTTCATACATGCTCATACATTGTGATGTGATTGCTCTTTTTCTCTCTCTTGCTCTCTTTTTCCTGCATTGATATTAGAAAAACCTGTTTAAGCTTGCCAATCTTGTTTTATATCGTTAGAGTTTATGCCATTGTTATCCTCAACCGTTTTTTATAGAACCTTGTGATGTCACGTTAATAAACTAGACATGTCCAGCCCGTCTTTCTGGTAAGACCTACTCACAGCTTAACACACTTTCACCATTTAGAATGAATCAGTCGTGCTTGTGCATTTAAAAAATTTTGCAACATAAAATAGACACGTCACTTACCCTGCACAAGGAAGAAACAGCCGATTGCAACAATAATAATGACAGGAAGAAGCAAAAATCCTATTCGGATGTGTAATGTATGTGATAAAAAGCAGATTCCCATTAGGGAGTCTCCTTCTATTTCAGCCAGCAACATAATAGTTATGGTCAGAACCAAAGGTAAGGACCACGATACAAGATGAAAATAAGCAGCTCGACGCTCTAGCTCATCTCCACACAGTCCAGCAGCTGAAAAAATTTACACATTTCTATAAAATTTCCGATTACACAAACCATTCAATATTTAAAAATAGGATCTGACTCTTGAGAAATAGTTAGAGCAATGAAATGTCAGAAAATATAATCATCAGTAAATTGCAATTTCATATTACAAAATACAAAGTTTTTAAAAATGCTATCCAAGACACTCTAACATGAAATATTCAATACAACTTAGTTTAAAAGCTGATAAAGAAGTTACACATATTTAAGTTTTAGTACATGCTAACCATATCTTCAATGAAGTTCTTATTAAAAACAAAGATGACTGAAGACAATAATTACTACAATCTTAATATATTACACCGATTTCAGAAAAAATAACCAACTTACCATATGATTTAAAGCTAGTGTGAAGAGCATATGCTAGTATTATGAGCCAAATTCCACCTGCCATCATAAAATAGTAAATACACACAAATACCACAACACAGGATAGGTTTCCACCAGAGCTGTGAAAAGAAAAATACCAGGGAATATGGAAACAAACTGGAGTCTAGGCATAAAGCTACACATTAACAAACTCAATGATTTAACAAAATATGGAATATTGTTATGTATACATCTCTCTATGCAAATAAATTATGTAGTAAGGTTAAAAACATTTTCCACTTAATATAGTTCTTTTGATTATTAGATACCCATAATACATAGCCCAGCATTCACAATTTTCATTTGTTCCACACACACTAGTCATTTGTCTTACAGACAAAAAAACCCCAAGAAGTAGTATTGCATATATGTCATATGGATTCCAGGTAAAAAGACTCGTTATTTTGTCTGCTGTGCTTTTGGTATATACTACAAGATTTCTCTATGCACCTTATCCTCTTACTTAATCTCAATCTCAATTCATTCCTTTAATCATTATTCTTTTACGTTCGACATTTAATCATCGGATTTTATACCTTCATAAGTATTTATTACCAACAGTTTCAAGCCCTCAAGTTGCTAGTTTCTATCCACTTGAAGTAGAGGGACTTCTAAAAGAGTTTTCCAAAGATGCTGAAGACCATGACATTTGTTTCAGTGGTCTGTCATATTCCTTTTCATTGACATTACTCCCAAGATTTAGGAATTTCCTTAACAGTAGTAGGCTAGACTACTTACTTGGTACTCTATTAATGGTTGATGGTTGGAATTTCCTTTTTCTTCAGCACAATAAATTAAGATGAATTTTGGATGGACAGTCCCTACTTTGCTTCTGTGAAGTCTTTCTATTAGCATAAGTTTTAATAATGCCTTTCCAAATAGGTATTTACTACATTACTTATCTGATGCAGCATGATCTCCACTACAATTAATACATTTATCATGTGTTGCTTAACGACAATTTATGCATAGTCCTCGGTCTCCCTTTTCTTTATTAAGGTACGAAATATTAGTTGGCACAAGCTTTTGGCAGTCAAAACATTGCCTTGGTGATGGTATGTACAACCTTATTTCCAATTTACACTACACTGCTGGTTATATTGTGTGAGGAAAATTGAGTAGATCAAAGGTAAGAATGAAATTTGGCTTGGGAAATGAAATACTATTTCTCTTTTTATTCATTCTTTTAACATCAATAACATGTTGGGCTTTAACATACTCTTGCAGTTTTTCATCAGTAAATTTGAGAGTTGGCTTGGGAAATAAAATACTATTTCTCTTTTTCATTATTCTTCTAACAGCATTAACATGTTGGGCTTAAAGCTACTCTAGCTGGTTTTCTTTGGTAAATTCAAGAAATTATCGAGAGCACAGAACACTTTATGTACTGTAATTGTAATCAAAATTCCTGTGGTGTGCACTTCACTCTGCCGCCTCTTATGGTTTTGAAGCATTCTAGTGCATTGCTCTAATTAATGTTGACCCTTTTCTTTTTTTAGTTAGGTAGTTCGTTCTTCGAACGTCAATTGCAATTCACTGTGACCAAAATGTAGTTCTATAAAATAATATTCTTTTTCAATACAAACTTATCATTGGTATCAAATACCCTCCCTTTTGATACCACTGAATTTCCACAGCTATAGCATAGACTATAGAAGAAGCAATGTTCATGCTGTACTTGTCTAGAACCCATGATACATAGGGGTGCATGGGTGGTGCAGCTGTAGAGCCCTAATCAGCTCTTCTTTTGAATTGAGAATAGTAAGGCTAGCACTAATGAATATCACAAATGTGGGCTGATGTATATAATGTTCTTTTTACTGCAAAAAAAAAATACATTTTGCATAATTGCAAGCACTTCATATAACTTTAATTCATTTAACAAGCCTGCTATTCAGATAACATGAACTACAACTAAAAAAAATTAAAAAACTCACCTTGGTTCTGCTTGTCTTAGCATTCCATCGGAACGACACGTAAGATCATTACGTACACCGGGGTGAAACTGCACCATGAAGCCAATGCTTGCAATTAAAAAGCAGCCATTTACATAGAAGATAATAAGAACAGGATACTTGTTGGCTGCCCTCCAATCTATCAGGTATGTAAGCTGCGAGAAAAAAATCTTTATATATATGTAAAACAATATATATATATATATATATTTACTAGAAAATCACACGTTACCTTGTAGCATAAAAACATCAATTTTTTTTATTGTTTTGGAAATAACACCTGTGCCATAATAGTAGGGCAAATATACCCCTTCTTCAAAGTAACTTAGAGCTAATCTTTCACTGTAAGTACTCTTGCTGAGCTTCAGAAAAAGATAGCTTACCATGTTTCTTATTATAGTGAATTGTATGAAATGCACTTGAGAGGGAATACAAAAGAGTTAGCAGCAAATTTGTTTCCTTTCAAAAAGAGAGAGAGAGAGAGAGAGAGAGAGAGAGAGAGAGAGAGAGAGAGAGAGAGAGAGAGAGAGAGAGAGAGAGAGAGAGAGAGTGTTAGCAGCAAATTTGTTTCCTTTCAAAAAAAAAAAAGAGAGAGAGAGAGAGAGAGAGAGAGAGAGAGAGAGAGAGAGAGAGAGAGAGAGAGAGAGAGAGAGAGAGAGAGAGAGAATTTTCATACAGTTGCTCACATATTACAAGAGAACTATACTGTACTTTCATAATTACCCCAGAACATATAGCACCTATGTTTTAGAGCCTTTTAACTCGCAAATAGCTAGTAGGTGTTGGAGATAACTTTATTGTGTATTTGCTTGTGGTCTTATTACTGTATTACATGTGTGTTTAATTTCTATACTCAGCATTTTGGTGTAGGAAAGTACAGTACACTGAAAGGATTATAGTGTACTTATTTCAGAAAGAGAGAAGTGGGAATATTAACATTGCCAGTGCAGTACAAAATCCTAACCTACTGTACTATATTATCATTACAGTACAATACATTAACTGCTATAGTGGACTTTATATTTATAATTCAATTACAGTTAATATGACAAATTCGGAGATAATTTGTATTTTTCCTAACCATACAAACCTTAGCTATTTACATAGGGTATCACTTTCGGCGTAGCTGAAATGGCGAGCCATTAGATTTTTAACGAGGGTTAACTACCCCCGCGCTAGTTAGCAGGGGTAGGGGAGGGGTAGCTAGCTACCCCTCCCCCTCACACACTGGTGAACTGACTCACTTCGCTTAGAGGTAGGACTTACTTGGGGGACAGGGCTGGCGGGAAAATGTATGTAAATAGCTAAGGTTTGTATGGTTAGGAAAAATACAAATTATCTCCGAATTGTCATTTGTTCCATAACCGAAATACAAACCACGCTATTTACATAGGGTGACTTACCACTTAGGAAGGGTGGAAAGTCCCCAGCCATACTGGCTTTGGCTTTACCCGGGGACTCAAAATCCGAGTGAGCAGCACTTCGAGAAAAAGAGTCCCTGCACCTCGCAAGTTCCTTGCTCCGCAAGGAGTGTGCGGCCTACATAAGCTTGTGTGTGGAGGGATGAAGCGTGACTTGTCCCAGGCAGTCGACCTGAAGACCTTTAGATGGAATTCTGGACTAGGACTTTCCCAATACCACCTCGTCAGGGTATGGGAGATGCGACAGTATTATCTTAATACTAAGAACACAAGGAAGCATGGTTTACCTGCAGAAGTTTGAGGTCAGCTATGCAGAGAACCTAGGATGCTGCTTTCCCCAAGAGAGGGGAGGATGAAGAAAGAAGTAAGGGCCAGACATACCTCTTTCAATCATGCAGTCTGACACCAGGTAACAATGCCCTCAACCTTCTGCTACTTGTCCATTAAGGAGCCTGAGGTTAGACCAGCTGTTGTGTAGCCACCACAGGCCGATAGAAAAACGTATCGAGGCTCCTGTGGGTCACGTCTTGCAGGTAGTGGGCTGTGAAGGTCGTCCGACGCTTCCAGACTCCAGTTTGTAGCACCTGCGTCACAGAGTAGTTTTCTTGAAGACCAGAGACGTTGCGATGCCTCTGACATCGTGTGCTCTAAGGCTACATGAAGGAGGAGGGTCTGGATTCAGGGCTAGATGGATGGTCCTTGAATCCAGGCTACAAAGGTTTGTTCCGACACAAATACTCACCGAGAACTACTTTTCTTGGTGTCACTTGTGATCCCTCAATCTCGACCAAGGTTTTTCCCGCCGTTACCCCCCCTACTCCGCTCTATATAGGCTTACCCCCGCCGCCAGAGAATGCGCCCTGAGGGCAGGATTAGGGCAGGTCACTGCATCTCTGGGTCAGCGTCCCCATTAAGTTCCTTGGTCGTGAGCAGTATACAGCTCACTTTCGTCTCTCTCGATCCTTTGGCGCGTTTGTGTTCCACGTGTTTCCAGCGTGGGGACTTGTGTTTTTTGCGTAGTGCGTTATTCGCAAGTGTTACAGTGCGTTCTCCCTGTATATATCCCAGTGTTCTTATAGCTCACTAGTGTTGTGCCATTCGTGTGCTAACGATGGAGCATGTGCGCCGTTGCCCTGGACCTAGAGCCGGAAAGTCGTGTGGGGCTTTCCTCTCTAAGCCAGAAGTAGACCCTCACTCTCTTTGTTCCACGTGTAGGGGGAAAGTTTGCTCCTCCGCGGACACGTGTCCGGAGTGCGTAAGTTGGGATGATATCCAGTGGGTACGCTATGGTACCAAAAAGAAGAAATCTTCTAAGCGTTCCCCCAGGAAGATTAGTGTCGTTTCTTCGTTACTGTCGGCCAGTGATCGGTCCGACGAAGCCTCGGCTTCTCCGTCTCCTTCGCAGAGGAGAGGGCAGGAAGCCCCCAGTGTTGTGGATAGTCAAGGCGTCCTTCCCAGTGCGAGGGAAGAACCAAGGGCAGGCCCCTCTAGGGCTAACGAAGGGTCCGGTAGTGCTTCAGGTGAATCAGGCCTTGTGGTGGGGGACCACGTGTCCTCTGAAGACCCCGTATGGGGCAGTGTTGTTGTTTCAGAGTCTCCTCCGCCCTCGTGGGCCGGTGCGTCGGGCTCTCCCCTGCCAGGGGACAGCCAAACTAGAGTTCGCCGCCCGAGTAGCGATGCCTTCGGGTGGAAGTTGCCGAAGACGCCAGGGAGGTCACCGCTAAGAATGGACGTGACCCTAGACCCCTGGCCCCCTGGCATGGATAGATTAGACTCTGTGCCGACAATCTCCACGGCGGTTCCCGAGGACTTCCTCCAGCATTCGATCTCGGACGTCCGGCGGCGAGGAACTTCCCCCGCGGATCACGCGGGCAGCCGTTACGCGAGGAACGTGGCGCCGTCGGACTCGTCAGAGGTAGCCTCATCCTCCGAGGAAGAAGTCAGGGGGAAACGACGCAGGAAAAGGGAGCTGTCCGAAAGCGATCATTCCCGCTCTAGGTCAAGGTCGCGACCTAACAAGAAGCGCTCCCGCTCCCATTCCCGTAAGTATAGGAGAAATGTCTCTCCAGGCGGCGCCTGGGTCTACGTCCCTTCAGGAGAGTCCAAGAGGCTCCACTCTCCAGACCCTCGTTCCAGTGAACGTGCGTCTAGGCTGTCGCTCCCTACGCACAGCCTAGAACCGCACGACCTGCCACGCAGGAAAGACCTCTCACAGAAGCGTAAGTCCTCGAGGCCTCCGGTTCACCTCGCCCAGCGGGGGGAAACGCGCTTCTTTGAAGGCAGCCTGACCGAACCAGCCCAGCTGGTGCGGTCATCGAGTAAGAAGGAACGGTTCCCGTTGTCGGGTCAGCCCACCGGGACCGTGACTTCCGCTTCCAGAGCCTTCGGGCAACCGAGGGCCCTCCCTGAGCCGGTGGTACCCGCCTTGCAGCGAGATCCACCCTCTTACGGAGCTCCCTACGGTTACAGGTCGGCCCCCCTGGACCCAAGGGCGGGACGACCGGTCTGTCGAACAAGCATCCCGGCGCCCCCACTCCAGGCCGAGGCCTCGGCTGACGGAGAAGCTCCCCCGTCGGAGGACTCCGCATACAGAAGAGTGGTGGGCCTCATCAGGAGGCACCATGGGATTTCAGAACCCTCGGCACCTAAGGGGAATTCCTGGAGATCAAGCCTCCTGAGAATCACACATCACGACGCCCTTCCGAAGTCCTCTCTGGCCCTTCCTCTTGCCCCAGACCTAGTACTGGGGCAAGAGTACATAGACAACTTAGTAGCCAACAATGCAGAAGCCCCCAAGTCCCAGAGTGCCTCGAAACTGCTCCAGGGCCTCAAAGCACAAGGGAAGGTATACATCCCAGAAGGGCGGCGCCCAGGCCCCTGTAGGGTGGACCCAGCCTTGGACATCCTGGGACAAGGCGGCTCGGACGAAACGGCCGCGTCAGCCCCGGTTTCCTTCTCTCCTACGGAAGCCGCCATGATGGAGGAGATGTCGAGGGACCTGGTTAACGTCTCCTCATGGCTAGACTGGTGGGCCTCCACTTTAGTAAACGTGCAAGCCTCCATAGACCCCGAAGATCCGGAGCAGCAGAGCCTCCTGACGGACCTTCTCACCTCCGGGGGGAAAACTCTGAAGTTTCTAGCGTACCAGGCACTCGCCCTGACGGCCAACTGGGTACTAAGGAAACGAGACACGCTTCTAACTAAGGTGTCGAAGAGGATCCCAGACAGAGAGGCCCGAGCTGTTCGTAGCCTACCCTTGTGGGGTGAGTCTCTGTTCCCATTAAAAGAGCTGGAAAACCTAATGGAGAAAGTGTCCAAGAAGAAAGAGGCCAACGTCCCCAGACAGGCGTCATCTAGAAGGCTGCCATACAGGAGGGCCGCCTCGGATAGCGCCGTGACTCCTCAGGCCGCCCCCAACACTTCGAGGAGGGACGCCCCTTCCTCCTCCTGGACAACAACTCCTCAGCCCTCCCGCAGAGGAGCACCAGCTTCTTCCAGCTCCTTCAGGTCGGGTTACTCCGCCTCAAAGAGAGGCAGATTAGGCCGCCCCTCTAGGAGAAGGTAGAGGGAGAGGCCCCCTACTCCCGCCCAAGCCTCGGGTTGGGGGATGCCTCGGACCTCATTGGCAAGCATGGAAAGCACAAGGAGCGGATCCTTGGACGGTGTCCGTCCTGAAAGAAGGCTACAGGCTCCCCTTCATAGCGGACCCACCCCCTCTTATTCCAGCCAGCCAGACAGAATGGTTGGCCTCCAGGGACCCGATGAAAAGGGCCACCCTTCAAGAGGAGATTTCCTCCATGTTAGAGAAGGGGGCCATGGAAGAGGTCCTTCTCCCAGGCCCAGGCTTCTACAGCCGCCTGTTCCTGGTAGAGAAAGCAACGGGGGGGTGGAGACCCGTGATAGACCTGTCGGCCCTCATCAAGTTCGTCAAGAAGACGGACTTCAAGATGGACACCCCAAAATCCGTCCTGATGTCCTTGAGGGAGAAAGATTACATGATGACGGTCGACCTCAAGGACGCATACTTCCAGATCCCTGTCCACCCGTCGAGTCGGAAGTTCCTCCGGGTAAAATGGGGTTCCCAGATCCTGCAGTTCAAGACCCTTTGCTTCGGTCTGTCGACGGCCCCTCAAGTGTTCACGAGGGTCTTCGCGACAGTCTCAGTGTGGGCTCACGAACGGGGTATCCGTCTCATCAGATACCTAGACGATTGGTTGCTCCTTTCCAACTCAAAGGCCCTCTTAGAGGAGCAAGGGAGAAACCTCCTCCAGTTCTGCAGGAATCTGGGAATCATAATCAATCTGGAAAAGTCGAACTTAACACCATCCAACAGAATGGGATACTTGGGGATGACGTTGGACACCGTGCAGGGGAAGTATTTCCCCTCGGAAGACAGGATACGGAACCTCAAGCGCATCATTCAGCCGTTCCTGTCAGAACATTCCAGGAGGGCGAAAGACTGGCAGAGATTGATAGGTCACCTGGTCTCATTGGAGAAGCTGGTTCCCCAAGGGAGGATGAGGCTCAGGCCCATTCAATGGAACCTCAAGAGCCTCTGGTCCCAGACAGGCTCTCAGAAGGCGTTCATTCCAATCCTTCCAGACACGAGAATCTCCCTAGAATGGTGGCACTGCCAGTCGAACTCCCTCAAGGGGATGCCCCTCGAGTCCTGTCCCCCCGAGTACCTCCTGTTCACAGATGCCTCCAACCAAGGGTGGGGGGCCCACCTTCTGGAAGAGACAGCAAGCGGTACCTGGTCGGAGAGCGAAAAGCGTCTCCACATCAATGTCCTAGAGCTAAGAGCTGTGCAGAAGGCATGTCTTCACTTTGCAAGTCGGCTAAAGGGAAACACCGTGGCGTTAATGTGCGACAACGCCACGGTAGTGGCCTACATAAAGAAGCAAGGGGGCATGAGATCGAAGGAACTGTGCGACCTCGCCATAAGCATCCTACATTGGGCGGACGAGCAGCAAGTGGTGCTGCTAGCAAGGTTCATCCCCGGGAAGGAAAACGTGCTAGCCGACGGCCTCAGCAGAATGGGTCAAATAGTGGGGACAGAGTGGTCTCTACACCCAGAAGTAGCCAGACTCATCATTCAACGCTGGGGCTCCCCGGTGATGGACCTCTTTGCAACAAAGCTCAACGCCCAACTACCGGTCTATTGCTCCCCGGTCCCAGACCAAAAGGCAGCCCTAGAAGACGCCTTCCAGCACAAGTGGGACAACTTGGACGTGTACGCTTTTCCCCCCTTCATGCTGATAAGGCAGGTACTCAACAGAGTAAGGGCCTCCTGAAACCTAAGGATGACTTTGGTAGTGCCCTGGTGGCCGGAGAGAGTGGTTCGCGGATCTAAAGGACCTAGCGAGCCAACCACCTTGGCCTCTGCCCGCCAGGTCAGACCTCCTGCACCAACCGCACTTCCTCAGGCTCCACGACAACCCTCTCTCTCTTCGCCTTCACGCCTGGAGACTATCGAGCGGCTCTTGAAGAAGGAGGGGTACTCCTCCTCCACAGCTAAGAGAATGTCCCTATACCTGAGAAAATCCTCTACCGTGGTATACCAGGCAAAGTGGGCCTCCTTCACGAAGTGGTGCTCGGAGAAACACATAAGACCTCTTAAAGCTTCGGTCCCGGACATAGCTGAGTTTCTAGTGTACCTTAGAGATGAAGTGGGAATGTCAATCCCAGCCATTAAAGGAGTTCGAGCCGCCTTAGGCCAAGTCTTCCTCCTGAAAGGCATCGACCTGGGGACCTCGAGGCACATAGCGATGCTGATTAGGAGTTTCGAGCAGTCCTCAAGCTAGGAGAGTGCCCAGGTGGGACCTAGCCAAGGTCCTGAAGATGCTAAGTCGTCCTCCCTTTGAACCCCTGAAAGATATCGGGGACAAAGACCTCACCCTCAAGACCGTCTTCTTGCTACCCTTAGCTTCGGCTAAGAGAGTGGGCAAGATCCATGGTCTGTCGTACGACGTTGCGCACTCCAAAGGGTGGAAAGAAGTGTCCTTCAGGTTCGTACCCTCCTTTGTGGCGAAGACTCAGAACCCAGCAGTCTGGGACCCGAGGTTTGAAGGTTTCTCAATTCCGTCCATTCCCAAGACAGGCATTACGGAAGACTTGAAGTTATGCCCAGTACGGATGCTCAGAAAGTACCTGGAAAGGACAGCTCATCTCCGACCAGGTACCAAGAACCTCTTCGTTTCCACAGGTGTTAATAAGAAACAAGTCTCCAAGAACACCATTTCCTTCTGGCTGAGACAAGTCATCGCTAGAACATATGAAGAGGATAAAATGGCAGTGCCAGGCACTCCCCGCCCCCATGACATCAGGGGTCTGAGCACCTCCTTGGCCTTTGAGAGAAACATGGCGGTGGGGCAGATCCTGCAAGCAGGCACTTGGTCGCACCAGTCGACCTTTACTGCCCACTACCTCAAGGATTATTCAAGAAAATCCTTGGACGGGTTCTCCATTGGGACAGTCATTGCCGCCCTCCAAGCTGTGTAGCGGTAGGCCAGAAGATGTCCCCAACGGTGAAAAAAAAAAAAAATTCTTCGCGACTTCATCAGGAGAAAATCGCCAGAAGAAATATTAAGAGGTGAGTCTTAGATTATAGCGTAAGGTTCCGCAGTTACCCTCACTCCGCACTCTGATAGGCCCCGCATTCCATAGCCCTCTAGGCACTATGTGCCGAGTCAAGTGGCAGAATTGCACTCCCGCCTCCTAAAGTATAAGTCTCCAAGAAAAGTAGTTCTCGGTGAGTATTTGTGTCGGAACAAATAAAAAATTTTAAATAATTTTTAATTTTCCTAACATACTCACCGAGAACTACTTTTCGGGTAATGGCCCTCCCTTCCGTCCCCGAGTGCCATCCTTCCATTGCCAAGTTGGGCTAAGCGACGAACTTAATGGGGACGCTGACCCAGAGATGCAGTGACCTGCCCTAATCCTGCCCTCAGGGCGCATTCTCTGGCGGCGGGGGTAAGCCTATATAGAGCGGAGTAGGGGGGTAACGGCGGGAAAAACCTTGGTCGAGATTGAGGGATCACAAGTGACTCCAAGAAAAGTAGTTCTCGGTGAGTATGTTAGGAAAAATAAAAATTATTTAAAATTTTTGATATTCTTGGTGACCCTCCTCTTCGTCCTTCCTGTGCTCCCAAACAGGGCTTGCACGTGAGGACGAACTGAAGCTGTTCTTTAAGATAACACCTCCGACTCCTTACTGGGCATAGTAGGAGAAGGCCTGGGTCATCTGTTACAGAACGGAGACTCGAAATCCTGAAGGAGTCGAACCGAAGGTTTGGGACTCCAAGATCTTGAGTCTAGAACCGACTCAGGGACGAACCCAAACGTTACCTCTCCCCATCTTCTTGCATGGGCGAAGTCGTACGAGAGACCATGAAGTACGCTGATGGCCGAAGCCAGAGCGAGGCGGAGCACCGTCTTCTAAGTCAGATGCCTAGCGTAATGGTTCACAGGGAAAAGTCTTAAGATCCCTAAGAACCCGAGCCATGTTCCATGGAGGAGATCTCACTTCCGACTGTGTGCAGGTAAGTTCGTAGCTTCGTATGAGCGAAGAGAGATTCCGCGAGGAGGAATTGTCTAGCCTTAGAGCCTGAAGGCCAGGCTTGAGGCTGAGCGATAGGCTTTACCGCCGAGAGCAAAAGGCGTACAGTATTTCCTCCCGCAGATGGACAATAACTCCGCTAACGCCGGAATAGTGGCATCAAGGGGAGAGATACCTCTCCCACGACACCAACCACAGAAGACTCTCCACTTCGCCAGGTGGACCCCTGCGGATGACTTCGCAGGTGTCAAGACATCCGCTCCGCGACCTGTTGCGGAACGCCTCTCTCTGTGAGGAGATGCTGGATGGACTCCAGGCGTAGAGCCGAAGCGGAGCTACGGCTTGTGGTAGAAGTAGTGGTGTGGTTGCTTTAGTTCTTATCGTGGGGGAAGCTCTCTCGGGAGTCCCATCAAGGGATGCAGAAGGTCCGGAAACCACTCTGCATGATGCCGTAGCAGAGCTATCAGAGTCATCGACAGGTTGACTGATAGTCTGGTCTTGTTGAGCCCCCCTTCCCCTAAGACCCAACGGTGGCAAGGCGTAGACGTCGATGATGTCCCACCGATGTGGGAAGACATCTCGGCAGGGTGCCTTGGGTCCGGGGCTGGGGAGAAGTACAGCAACAGCTTGAAATTTAAGGTTGTCGCGAACAGGACCACAAGGTCAGGGCTTGTTGGCTACAGGGGGTTCCAAAGACCACTTGGTACTCTGTTCCGACTGTTGGAGAGCACATTCCTTTGTCCGGAAAGAAGCGAGCCGATAGTGGCATTGAGTGGACTTCAGCTCATCTCAGTATCTCTATTGTAAGATGAGATGTTATGAAAAGGTACCTCCCCGCTTGATGAAAAAAGCAACTACCGTGGTGTTGTCGCTCACGGAGTGACTCGCCGGGGCCTGTTGGAACTGTTGACGGGCCAGAATATGGCCTTCATGCCTAGCCCATTGATGTGGAGGTACCCTTCTAGTTCTGGCCATAGGCTTGAGATCCTTTGGTTCAGAATGTGGCCCCCCCCTTCTTTGACGCGTCCGAGGACAGCATCAAATGCGGAGGAGGGACGAGAAGATCCACTCTCTAGCAAAGGCTTCGTAGGTCAACCACCACTGCAGGATCCCTCGTTCGGCAGGTCCCATAGGACCAGAATGTCTGGGGAATCGAAGTCTTGATTCCACCGCCGGGACTTAAGTCGCCAAAGCAGGAGACTCATCCTGAGGCAAGTGTTTGGGACTAGAGGGGTCAAGAAGGAAGGTGACCTAGGAGGCGTAACCAGAAAAAGGCTGGAGACTGTCCTCGCCTGAGGAAAGGTTCTACTACTCTCCTCCGCCTTGCTATCCTGTCATCCGGTGGGAAGGCTTAACGGAGACTGGAGTCTAAAATCAAGCCTAGATATCCCAGTTGTTGCGATGGAAACAGAGAAAACTTCTCGAGATTTACCATGATCCTTAGATCTTGGCAAAGTCCCAGAGGCTTGTCTCGGTGTCGAAGAAGGGTCGAAATTGCCGGGGTAGCCAGTCATCCAGAAAGAGAAGGAGGCGGATGCCGCTACTGTGTGGACATGAGGATTCGGGATGAACTTCCTGGTGAAAGCCTGCGGTGCTGTGGAGAGATCAAAGCACAGCACCTTGAACTGGTATATCTGTTGTCTAGGCTGAATTCCAAGTACTTCCTGTAAAGACGGATGGATTGGGATCTGGAAGTACCTGTCTTTCGGATCCAATATGCACATGAAGTCTTGTGGTTTCCCTACAAGTCTGGTCGAATCTGTTGTACCATACTGACCGAAGTTTGTACGCCAAACTTGTTCAGGGCTAAGAGGACGATGGCGGGTCTCCCGCCTTCAGGCGCTTCATACAAGAAAGAGTCGTTTGAAGAACCTTGGGGGGAGCCGCCGACAACCTTGGAGAGCATCCTTCTAGAGCATGGTCTCGCCCTCTGCCCGAGGGGCTAGCCCCCTTTGCCGATCCCATGGCATAGGGGCTCAGCGACAATGGATTCGCTGACAGGGGAGGTAGAGATGCTACGAAACGGGACACGAAATCCCTGGCTGATCATGGTGATCGTTCAGGAATCGGCCCTGAGTTGCTGCCACTTGAAGGCGCAACTCCAGGCATCCCCCCACACTGGGGGATGCAGGTAGGGGTTGCCAATCCTAGCGTCTGCGGCCTAGGCCGCCCCCTCTACGATTATTGCCTCCCCAGGAGGGCTCCTCGCCCTTTGTCCCCGGCAGGAGGGGGGAAGCTGCATAGACACCTTGTCTAGCTGCCCGTGCCGGTTCTGATGTCCTAGGCTGAACGAGGCTGTTGAAGCTGAGGCGCTGGAGGCTTGTAGGGACTGGATGTAAGCGCCTTGGAGGAGCGAATCGTGATACGTTTTTCTCCACATTTCAGTTGCTCGTTCCTTGTCATTGGGCTGAAACAAGCCCCTTCCAAGGATGGAGGAGTGTCTGGGTTTGCCGATATCCACGGTAGGGACCTTCGAGAGAAAACCTCTTGGTCACTGCATCTCAATGCTTCAACATCGAGTTTGGCCCCAAGTTTGACACTTGGTGTCGGGAAACGATGGTGCACGTGTCCGAGAGGAGGAAAGCTCCCTAACCTTCCCGGAGCTTCCTTGAATATAACCTCGAGTCGCGACCGGATGGCCAGAGACTCAAGCTCGAAGATCAGCCACGAGGTGGCCTGCCTGGTACCCTTTGTGGCTTCCTCCAGGTTCAAGATTCCCGAAGTCGAGAATGTCACCTGCAGGGCGGAGAGTTTCTCGAGGGAAAAACCCCAGGAAGGCCCGTTGCAGCGGAATGGTGGAGAGGAAGAGCTAAATCAGGCTACCCCATGATCCGAAGTATTCCCTCTGTTGACGACTGACAAGAGGCAGTGTCAGCAGCCACCGTTGGAGGGAAGGGGATCGGGCAATCCTGAGGAGAGGGATGATGGGGCTTGCCTGAAAAAGGGAGAAGAATGTTAGCCAGACTCTTCTGAAGATTCTTCTTGCTCTTGTATGTGCCATGCTCCACGTTTACGAGGTGAAGATCGTGACTATGATGATCTGAAAGTATGCGCTCCCGGAAAAAACTCGCCAGGTTGCCCGTGTTGCGAAACCCGACGGGAATCGCGGTCAAAATCGCCCTTGGCGCTCGTGCGATGGTACAATCGTTGGTTCGCGCGCGGGCGAACATGTGTGCGCATGCGTGGGCACGTAGGCGTGGTCGGAAGACCGAAAATGCGTAGGCGTTGTCGGAAGACCGAAAATGCGTAAGCGAGCGATGACGCGTTGGCGAGCGATGGCGCGATTGGCGAGCGATGGTTCTTTGCGGGAGATGGCGCATTGGCGAGCGATGGTGCGTAGCGACCGATCGCGTACAGGAGAGCCAACGCGTGGCCGCGTACGGCGATCCGAAGCGTGGACGCGTTGAAAACGCTAGCGGGCAGGCGAAGAATCGCGCGCGATCGCTAGGAGATCGCTGGCGCGTAGGAGAACGATGGAGCGCAGTACATGGCCAGAAGATATCAGCGAGGGGCAGAACCAGATGGTGAGGTTGCGCATAATAGCGAGCGCTCGTGGGCGAGTACAGAAGACTTCTCGTGGGAGCGCGGGCGCTCAGAGACTCGTTCAAATCTAGAGCACAGGAGATCGTCGGCGAGGAGGTGAAGGAGTCATCTCTTTCGCCTCCACCCACATCTGGAAGCCCGTGGAGTACGCTGGTGCGCATATCAGGAAAGAGCGCGCAGATGTGTGCTGGCGAGCAGGCGATCGTGGCGTAAAGAGAAGGAACAATCTCTTTTCCATTGCGCACATTAGAAAAGGGAGTGCAGATGTGCGCTGGCGCGCAGGCGATCATGGGCATACAGGAGACCGTTGGCGCACAAGGCGCGTAGCAGGAAAAAAGGGCGTCCAGAAGAGCGCTGGCGCTCAGACGGGCTCAGAGGCGCAGGTGAGCGCTGGCAATCAGGAGATCTACAGCGAGACTCAGCTACAAGAGATCGCAGGAGAGAAGTCTGGAACACAGCAGGAGAGTGCAAGGGCGCTACTGCACCCGGGCGCGCAGGAAAACGTGGGCGCGCAGGTAAAACCTGGCACTTAAGGGACTTACCCACATTGTGGAGTAAGCCCTTTTGCCCCGAAGGGACCGGTGCTCGTTGGAAACGAGGTACGTTGGCGCCCTCTGCGTATCTGTGTCCAGGAGAAGGACTGGCAGGAGGATCCTCTGCGGGGAAGGAGAAGATGAAGACGACCATAGGCAGGAGCACCACCATCAGGCCTCCGAAGAGGAGTCTCTGGAGTGAACTCCCCCAAGGGGGAGAAGCACTTGCAGGAGAGACCGTGGCATCAGCTGCCCCCGAAGGGGACTAAGCCCTCAGCAACAACAGCAACAACAGCAGAAGGAGACCTCCGAAGAGGAGTCTCTGTGGTGAACTTCCCCCCCCGGGGAAGAAACAATCGCAGGAGAGACCGTAAGGCTCAGCTGCCCCCCGAAGGGGACTGAGCCTTCAGCAACAACAGCAGAAGGAGTCCTCCAGAGAGGAGTTTCTATGAGTGTCTTCTCTCGCTTACGAGAGAGGAACACTTCGTAGAAGAGACTGAAGATGGAGCCCATAGGGCCGCAGGGTCAGCAAGTGACCTAGGAGCCAACCTCCGAAGAGGTGCTCCTGCAGCTGCTCAGCCCCTTGAGCGTAGCTGCAGGTGAGACCGCTCAGCACCAAGAGCATAGTCGCACAAAAACTATGGTCCGAGAAAGTAACCGCTCAGCCCCTTGAACAAGGTTACAAAAGCGGTCGCTCAGCACCAAGAGCAAAACCGCCAGGAACATATCATAATTATTAATGGTAAGAGAAGTTTCCCTCGAAAGGGAAAGAAACTCAAACCTGGGCAGGGAACCTCCCTCGGAAGGGAAGTTACCCACCCAAGGAGGCGAACCTCCTGAGTGTTCTAAGATGAACGGAAGAGCTGTCGGTTGTCTCGGGAAAACTCCAAGGAGAAGGAGACACGCCCCTGACGAAGTCCTATAGAAGAGGCAGCCACAGCCGATTCCCCGAGTCCCAACAAGACAGCTCTGCTTCGTTGTCACAAAGGCAAACGGAAAAACAGATCGTTAACTGTGAAAATAAAAAGTAATTAGTTAACATTCATTCCACCGGGAAGACTCCGAAGAGGAAAACCCGAGGGAAAAGAATACAAGAATTACATAACAGGCAAGAGCCCTCAACCCCACCTACACTCACGGGAAGGGGGAAGGGCGAGAACTGTAACAAAAACAGAATTATAACAGTTATAATTATGCAATTCATTAAAGAATGTTCACTAAAAGTAAGAACGAAAAACCCCGAAGGGAAACGTTCTAAAAACTGAAAAGTTAACAAATACAATTAGATTTATAATAAAAAATATAATTGAAATAAAAAGTACTGCGTAGCAACTCCACCCGAACGGAGGAGCAATCGTAGTATGTAGAAAACGTAGTAAAAGGGTGAACGACCTCCAGAGAGAGAGAGAGAGACCGTAGTCAACTACTCTCTCGCGTTCCTACGCTGAACCACACCTTCCCCGTAGGAAAAGAGGAGTAACGGAGAAACAAATAATAATAAGTCCAGCGAAGACGACTCCCCACGGCGCCTGTGGAAGGAGCCGACCGAAGGACCCAGGAGAGATCGCGGTCCATGAAACTACATCGTAGTGGCCTGACTGCTGGCAGCTACACGGTGATATCGTACACACACACACACACACAGCACGAACACTGAAAAGGAAACTTACTGATTTCTATACTCAAATATATACATAAACATAAAAATATGTTTACATATATATACGAGTACAAGAAAAGTAAGTAATTAGTAAAGACAAAATAATAAATGGCTGCCATGCGAGGACGGGAACAGAGACATCCGTTCGTCGTCCGAGCCTTCACCAGTGTGTGAGGGGGGAGGGGTAGCTAGCTACCCCTCCCCTACCCCTGTTAACTAGCGCGGGGGTAGTTAACCCTCGTTAAAAATCTAATGGCTCGCCATTTTAGCTACGCCGAAAGTAATACCCTATGTAAATAGCGTGGTTTGTATTTCGGTTACAGAACAAATTACTGTAACAATTAAAAAAATCTTTAGACATTATTACGTCTATTATCCGCATAATTCCGCAACCGTGGGGAGCTCGGAACATAACGACCACGGATAAAATTATTTTACTGTACAGTATCATATTTTGCAAGGAGATGAGGTCGAGGAGGTTCTTCTGCTTATGATTGGATGCTTTGTAGTTAAAATTTCACCTAGTTCCCTAAGGGGCGATAACATATCAAAATGCTATGCTCAGTACTTTAATTAATCTTCCCATTCACTCATCTTTCATTAATATGTAAAGTAAATAAATCCATTAACTTTTAAAAAAATTTCATTCTGTACATACAGCAGTATGTGTTCTTGATATATTGGTAGGCCATATATGGATCTTTCAACCATTTAAAGAAATGTTGTAGTTGCTGTTAGTTTTTTTATTTAGCACAACAGAATTATATTTATTAAAAAAAGTATATGCCTAATGGGAAAATATATTAAATGTATAAAACTTTTTAAGGATATGGCATAGTTGTCACAAAAGATCTTGCTGTTAATAACATCATGATGTTCCTTTAAATAAAATAAAAAAATAGGAAGGATACAATATTTCTTAGAAACAGTCAAGCAGACACAAGAGCGTGCATTCCAAACATCTTAAAGCTCTAGAATTCTTAACCCTTTTACCCCAAAGGACGTACTGGTACGTTTCACAAAAGCCATCCCTTTACCCCCATGGACGTACCGGTACGTCCTTGCAAATAAATGCTATAAAAATTTTTTTTTTATATTTTTGATAATTTTTTTTTTTAGAAAATTCAGGCATTTTCCAAGAGAATGAGACCAACCTGACCTCTCTATGACAAAAATTAAGGCTGTTAGAGCAATTTAAAAAAAATATACTGCAAAATGTGCTGGGAAAAAAATAACCCCCTGGGGGTTAAGGGTTGGAAATTTCCAAATAGCCTGGGGGTAAAAGGGTTAACTGGGGCATCATGTAAACACAATAGAGAAGGTCCTCATCTCACAAACATTCAGAGATACAAAAACAAATCCAACTGAAAATAACAAAGATAAGATAAAAAAATATTGTAATTAACCCTTTTACCCCCAACGCTATTTGGAATTTCCCAACCCTTAACCCCCAGGCGTTTTCTTTTTCAAGCATATTTTGTAATACATTTTTTATAACTAGCTCTAACAGCCTTAATGTTCGTCATAGAGAGGTCAGGTTGGTCTCATTCTTTTGGAAAATCCCTGAAGTTTCTCATACAGTTATCAAAAAATATGCAAAAAAATGTAAATAGCAGTTCTTTGCAAGGACGTACCGGTACGTCCATGGGGGTAAAGGGATGAGTTTTGTGAAACGTACCAGTACGTCCATTGGGGGTAAAAAGGTTAAATAATATTGTATCCTTTAATACAGAAAGCAAAACAACATTTGTAATAACCTGATATCTATTTCATATGGAACCCGACTATTTATCGACTTTTGCAGGTGGAAATCATAGGCGTGGGATTCAGGTGAGGCCTACCCTAGACCAAAATTTAGCAATATTCAACTAACAAACAGCTTCTTGGACTCAAATAACCCTTTTACCCCCAAAGGACGTACTGGTACGTTTCACAAAAGCCATCCCTTTACCCCCATGGATGTACCGGTACGTCCTTGCAAAAAAATGCTATAAAAATTTTTTTTTTATGTTTTTGATATTTTTTTGAGAAAATTCAGGCATTTTCCAAGAGAATTAGACCAACCTGACCTCTCTATGACAAAAATTAAGGCTGTTGAGAGCTATTTAAAAAATATATACTGCAAAATGTGCTGGAAAAAAAATAACCCCTGGGGGTTAAGGGTTGGAAATTTCCAAATAGCCTGGGGGTAAAATGGTTAAGTTTGTAATATTAGGAACTTCTGTAATGTCGAATCCATGAAGAGGCATCTCTAGTTTACAATACAATAAAGAAGCTACTAGTAAAACTTACCACAGTGAGAGCAGCACACGCTGAACATACTCCACCCAACACAACTACGAACTTATGAAAGTCTTCATGCTCTTCTGGTGTGAACATAGGATTTGCGCACTGAATACCACAGCCTTTTACCCCTTCATACCACTTTGACTTCTCATCAGTAGCTACAAGCAGAGGGGCACATTGACCAGTTGTGTTAAATTTCAATTCCCTGACACTATTCTGGAAGTGAATAGAAATAAAATAAGTAGGTTTTTAAAATCTTAAGTTGTACTGTATATGTAATATGAAATAACAAATTCGGAGATAATTTGTATTTTTCCTAACCATACAAACCTTAGCTATTTACATAGGGTATTACTTTCGGCGTAGCTGAAATAGCGAGTCATTAGATTTTTAACGAGGGTAAACTACCCCCTCGCTAGTTAGCGAGGGGGTAGGGGAGGGGTAGCTAGCTACCCCTCCCCCCTCACACACCGGTGAACTGATTCACTTCGCTTAGAGGTAGGACTTCACGGGGGACAGGGCTGGCGGGCAAGTATGTGTAAATAGCTAAGGTTTGTATGGTTAGGGAAAATACAAATTATCTCCGAATTTGTCATTTGTTCCGTAACCGAAATACAAACCCCGCTATTTACATAGGGTGATTTAACCCTTAGGTAGGGTGGTAAGTCCCAACCTTACAGGCTTTGGCTTTGCCCGGGGACTCAGAATCCGAGTGTGTAGCACTCGAGATAAGGAGCCCCTGCACCTTGCAAGTTCCTTGCTCCGCAAGGAACGTGCGGCCTACATAAGCTTGTGTGTGAAGGAATGAAGTGTGACTCGTCCTAGGAAGTCGACCTGAAGTCCTTTAGATGGAATTCTAGGCTAGGACGTTCCCAATACCACCTCGTCAGGGTATGGGGGATGCGACAGTATTATTTAATATTAGGAACACGAGGAAGCATGGTTTACCTGCAGTGGTTTGAGGTCAGCTATGCAGAGAACCCAGGATGCTGCTTTCCCCAAGAGAGGGGAGGATGAAGAAAAGAGTAAGGGCCAGGCATACTTTTTCATTCATGCAGAATAAAACTGGGTAACAATGCCCTCAACCTTCTGCTACTTGTCCATTAAGGAGCCTGAGGTTAGACCAGCTGTTGTGTAGCCACCACAGGGCCGATAGAGAACGTATCGAGCCTCTTGTGGGTCACGTCCTGCAAGTAGTGGGCTGTGAAGGTCGTTTGACGCTTCCAGACCTCAGCCTGTAGAACCTGCGTCATTGAGAAGTTTCTCTTGAATGTCAGGGATGTAGCGATGCCTCTGACATCGTGTGCTCTACGGCGACGTGACGGAGGAGGGTCTGGATTCAGGGAATGGTGGATGACCCTGCGAATCCAAGCTGAGATGGTGTTCTTCGTGACCCTCCTCTTCGTCCTTCCTGCACTCACAAACAGGGCTTGCACTCGAGGACGAACTGCAGCTGTTCTCTTAAGATAGAGCCTCAGACTCCTTACTGGGCACAGTAGGGGATGGTCTGGGTCATCTGTTACAGAACGGAGACTCGAAATCCGGAAGGAGTCGAACCGTGGGTCCGGAACTCCAGGATTTTGAGTCTTAGCAACAAACTCAGGGACGAACCCGGACATTACCTCCCCCCATCCCCGTGAATGGGCGACATCGTACGAGAGACCATGAAGTTCACTGACTCGCTTGGCTGAGGCCAGAGCGAGCAGGAACATCGTCTTCCAAGTCAGGTGACGATCAGAAGCCTGGCGCAATGGTTCGAACGGAGGTCTCTTAAGAGACCTGAGGACACAACCACGTTCCATGGAGGAGGTCTCACTTCCGACTGAGGGCAGATAAGCTTGTAGCTTCGTATTAGTAGAGAAAGTTCCAGCGAGGAGGAAATGTCCATTCCTTTCAGCCTGAAGACCAGGTTTAAGGCTGAGCGATAGCCTTTCACCGCCGAGACCGAAGGCGCATTTCTTCCCGCAAATACACAAGAAACTCCGCTATTGCTGGAATAGTGGCATCGAGAGGAGAGATACCCCTCCCACGACACCAACCACAGAAGACTCTCCACTTCGCCTGGTAGACTCCCTCAGAGGACTTTCGCAGGTGCTGAGACATTCTCTCTGCAACCTGTTGCGATAAGCCTCTCACCGTGAGGAGACGCTGGACAGTCTCCAGGAGTGAAGCCGAAGCGAGGCTACGGCTTTGTGGAAGATGTTGCAATGTGGTTGTCTGAGTAGCTCGTGTCGTGGGGGAAGTTCTCTCGGGAGCTCCGTCAGGAGCTGCAGAAGGTCCGGGAACCATTCCGCGTGATGCCATAGCGGAGCTATCAGAGTCATCGACAAGTTGACCGATAGTTTGGTCCTGTTGAGCACCCTTCTCATCAGACAGAACGGTGGGAAGGCATACACGTCGATGTTGTCCCACCGTTGTTGGAAAGCATCCTGCCAGAGTGCCTTGGGGTCCGGGACTGGGGAGCAGTACAGGGGCAGTTTGAAATTCAAAGCTGTCACGAACAGATCCACGGTCGGGGAACCCCACAAAGTCAGGACTTTGTTGGCTACTAGAGGATCCAAAGACCACTCGGTACTCACTATCTGCGAAGCCCTGCTCAGACTGTCGGCGAGCACATTCCTCTTGCCAGGAATGAAGTGAGCTGATAGTGTTATCGAGTGGACTTCGGTCCACCTCAGAATCTCTACTGCAAGATGGGATAGCTGCTGCGAAAAAGTACCTCCCTGCTTGTTGATATAAGCCACTACTGTGGTGTTGTCGCTCATCACCACCACGGAGTGACCCACCAGGGTCCGTTGGAACTGTTGAAGAGCCAGGAAAACGGTTTTCATTTCTAGCAGGTTGATGTGCAGGTACTTTTCTGATTCTGACCAAAGGCCTGAGGTCCTCTGGTTCAGAATGTGCGCCCCCCACCCTTCTTTTGACGCGTCCGAAAACAGTGTCAATTCTGGGGGGAGGACGAGAAGATCCACTCCCTTTCGCAGGTTCTCGTCGACCAGCCACCACCGCAGGTCTGCCTGTTCCGAAGGTCCTATCGGGACCAGGAAGTCCGGGGAATCGGATCCTTGATTCCACTGGGACTTGAGCCGCCACTGCAGGGATCTCATCCTGAGACGGCCGTTTGGAACCAGACGGGCCAGGGAGGACAGGTGACCTAAGAGACGCAACCACGATTGGGCAGGAAGTTCTTCTCGCCTAAGGAAGGGTTCTGCCACCCTCCTCAGCCTTGCTATCCTGTCGTCTGATGGAAAGGCTTTGTGGAGATTGGTGTCTAACAACATGCCTAGATAAACCAGTCGTTGGGATGGCTGCAGAGAGGACTTCTCGAGATTTACCACGATCCCCAGATCCTGGCAAAGTCCCAGAAGCCTGTCTCGGTGTCGAAGAAGGGTCGACTCCGAGTCTGCTAGGATCAGCCAGTCGTCCAGATAACGGAGAAGACGGATGCCGTTCCTGTGTGCCCAAGACGAAATCAGGGTAAACACTCTGGTGAACACCTGAGGTGCTGTGGAGAGACCGAAGCACAGCACCTTGAACTGGTAGGTCTTGCTGTCTAGGCTGAATCTCAAGTACTTCCTGGAAGACGGATGGATTGGGATCTGGAAGTATGCGTCCTTCAGATACAGTGTGCACATGAAGTCTTGTGGTCTCACCGCAAGTCTGACCGTGTCCGCTGTCTCCATGCTGAACGGAGTTTGCTTGACAAACTTGTTCAGAGCTGAGAGGTCGATGACAGGTCTCCAGCCTCCAGACGCCTTCTTTACAAGAAAGAGTCGACTGAAGAAGCCTGGGGAGCCGTCGACGACCTCCTGGAGAGCATCCTTCTTGAGCATGGTCTCGACTTTCGCCCAAAGGGCTAGCCCCTTTACCGATCCCATGGCATAGGAGCTCAACGACAGGGGAGGTTTAGATGTCGTGAATGGGACGCGATACCCTTGGCCGATCACGGAGACCGTCCAAGCATCGGCCCCATGTTGCTGCCACCTGTGCACGCAACTTTGAAGGCATCCCCCCACAGGTGGACACGCGGGGGGGACTGCCACTCCTAGCGTTTGCGGCCGCGGCCGCTCCCTCTAGGAGTCTTGCCTCCCCTGGAGGACTTACCGCCCCTCTTGTCCTTGGCAGGAAAGGGCTGGGGCTTAGACACCACTTTCTTAGCTGCCGGCGCCTGCTTCGGTGTCTTGCGAAGCTGCTGCTGATGTTGCTGCGGAGCTGGAGGCTTGTAGGGCCGAGATGCAAGGGCCCTTTGGAGAAGGGAGTCCTGGCTAGACTTCCTCCACCTCTCAGCTGTTTGTTCCATGTCCTGGGGCTCAAACAAATTCCCCCCAAGGAGGGAGGCATGTCTGAGCCTGTTGACATCCACGGCGGGGACCTTCGCATGGATCTTCTCGGTCACCGCATCACGACGCTTCAGCACCGAGTTGGCTCACAGGTTGGTAACCTGATGTGCCAGGAACTCGATGGAGCGAGTGCCCGAGAGGAGGAAGGTCTCCAGGGCCTTCCTATTGCTCTCCTTAGACAGATCCTCAGAGCGCAATAGGATGCCCAGAGAACCTAGCCAGACATCCAGCCACGAAGTGGCCTGCATGGCACACTTCGCGACCTTCTCATGGCTTAGGATCTCCAACGCCGAGAACGTCAACTGCCGGGCGGAGAGCTTCTCAAGAGGAACTCGTCTAGTGAGCTCTTCTACCGAATGGTGGAGGGGAAGAGCGAGGCTAGACTGCCCCATGATCTCAAAATACCTCCTCTACTGGAAACGAGGAGGCGGGAGGAGTTTGCTCCCGGCAAAGGAACGACTGGAGGAAGCGAGTACTGCGAGCTGAGCGTTGGCCCTGGCTCTGGCACTCTTCAGCCCCTGGGACCAAGGCAGAGCCGCGCTGGCCTTTGGGGGCTTCTGAGTTCCATAAACCTGATCCAGGACTGTGTCCTTGCCTTCACGGGGGGCGATCACAGGGTCCATGAACCCGTTGAGCTGTCTCATCAGGCCCAAGACCTGCCAGAAGGTATGCTCAGACTCTTGCTGCTCTCCTCCCTGCGGACTGGCAGCTAAGTCTCCTGTCCCCGGAAGCTCTTCCTGCGGAGACACGTGGACGTTCTCCCTGGGTCTGGCTGGTTCCTGACGAATACGTGAAGAAGACTTCGGCAACGTCTTGGAGTCCTTGGGTTCCCTCCTGGACGGGATACAGGACTCCAGCAAAGAGGTCTGGTAGGCACCTTCCGCGCGAGACGATTCTCCTCCACGAGGAGGTGACTCCCCCCTTGGTGCCAAGGGGGAGTCCGCCGCCTCACTGGACTCTCCCGAGGACGGAAAAGCCTCGTCTACGGGAGAAGGAGAAAACGACTGCGAAGGGGACGGGGCCTTCCTGACGGACCTCTTAGGAACCAACTTCTCCCTGGGAGAAGTCACCACGAAGTCCACTCCTCTCCTTCTCTTCAGCGGGGGAGAGGCCGTCGCTGGCTTGTGTCCTAGATCGGCGAGTGCCGGCTTCATAGCATTCACTAATGCCCGCATCAGAGGACCAAACCAGGACTGCCGAGACACGGACACAGATTCCGAAATTCCCGCTGGAGGGAAGGGGATCGGGCGATCCTTTGGAGTGGACACCACTGGACCTGCCTGCACAAAAGAAGGGGGAGAAAGTTGCCTTGACCTCTCCGAAGGTCCTTCCTTGTCCTGCAAAAGAGACTTGCGCTTAGGTGGAGGTGATCCCGACTGCGACCTGGTGACACACGTCCCTGCTGCTGCCGCGAGCTGCGGAACCCGACGCGAACGGGAGTCGTGCTGACGCTTGCGCGAGGGTGATACAAAAGAGTCGTGGTGACGCTTGCGCGAGGGTGATACAAAAGAGTCGCGTGCGAGGGGCTATTGGAGCGCGGGCGCGCAATCGCGCACAGACAAACAAGCGCGGGGGCGATTGCGCGCGGGCGAGCTGGCGAGTGAGCGCGCTGGCGAGTGAACGCGCTGGCGCGTGGGCGAACGAGAGCACTCAGGAGACCGCTGAGGGCCAGGGGACCGATAGTGTCCTGGAGACCAGTGACGCGTGAGCGAGCGATGGCGAGTCGGCGATCGATGTACGCGCAGGAAACCGTGCGCGTTGCTGCGCAGGAGAAAGTTGACGAGCAAGATCGCGAGGGCGAGGAGAAGTTGAGTCCTTGCCCATGTCCTGAACCGGAGTTCTAGGGTGCGTGTCAGGAACTGGAAGCGCAGGTGCGTGTTGACGAGCAGGAGATCTAGTGCGCTCAGGAGACCGTTGGCGCGCTGGGCGCGCAGCAGGAACAGGAGGATGTTCGTTGTCCTTAGGAGAGCGCTGGCGAGCAGTAGGGCGTTGATCATCAGAAGAGCGCTGGCGAGCAGGAGAGCGTTGGTGTGCTACTACGCGTGACCGCGCAGAAGGGCGCGCAGGGGAACCCTGACATGCAAGGGAAGCGCCCACACCGTGGGCGACATCCCTTTGCCCCGAAGGGACCGGTGCCCGTCGGCTGACGAAATCAGACTGCTGGCCGTCTGCACAGGAAGTAGAAGGTCTGGAAGGCGTGGGAGAACGTGAACGATCCCCGGAGAGGTCTAAGGACGCGGCTGCTACAGACTGCTTCTGGCGAGGAGAGTCCCCATCGGAGGACGGAGGAGGAGAAGACTCAAAAAGGCGCCTCTTGACACCCTTATAGGGAGACGGGAGGCCCTTGCGGCGAAGTGGACGATGAGCCTTACGGCGAAGGCGGCCACGAGGGAGGTCGTCAGGATCATCAGTCCTCCGAAGAGGAGTCTCACTCAGAGTGCTCCCCCGAGGGGGAGACTTAGCCGCAGGAGAGCCCGTAGGACCCCCTTCCCCCTCCGAAGGATGTACAGAAGGGGGAGGAGAGCCTTCAGCAACGTCACCAACATCAGGAGCTGCAGAGGTTTGACCAGACTCGTCGGAAGCCTCTGCCACCACGACGTCGACGATAGACAGAGGATCTACCTCTGCTATCACCGGCGACTGTTTGACAGCGGCCCCTAACTGAATAAGGTCAAACAGGGCTTCCTTGGAGGGCAGGCCCTTAAGCCCCAAGGAACCCCAAAGCTGAAAAAGATCATCATTATACATGGAATTAACATTATCAAAATCCTCCCCGGAGGAGGAGGGGGAACTGCCCCGCTATGGGAGGCGACACCCTCTCCCGCAGAACTAGGGCCTGTGCTCCCACTCAGCGGCCTTTCACTAGGAGCCGGACGAGGGGGAGCTTCGGAGGAGGTTTGGGCGGCGGAAGAAGTCCCAAGAGCCTTCCTCCTTCAAGGCAACCCTCGAAGGAGAACGGTCTCTCTTGGACTTCTTCTTACGCCGGCGGGCAAACCTCTCCCACTGGGAGGCAGACCACTCCCTACACTCACTACATGTATTTTCACTATCACACCGTCGGCCTCGACACTGCGGGCAAAGGGTGTGAGGATCGGTATCCACTGCAGACATGAAGGTACCGCAAGGGCGGCCGGCAATCCCATGGCACTTGCGCATGATGAACACCAAAGGGCGAGGCCAACTTCAAACACACAAAGCTGAGGAAAAGCAAAGAAAAGATTAAGGCTGTCAAAAACGAGGACGATAGACAGACACGTCTGCACATCGTCCAAGCCAAAAGTGAAGTGAAGCAAATCACCGGTGTGTGTGTGTGTGTGTGTGTGTGGGGGGGGGGGGAGGGGTAGCAAGCTACCCCTTCCCCTACCCCCGCTAACTAGCGCGGGGGTAGTTTAACCCTCGTTAAAATCTATTGGCTCGTCAATTTCAGCTACGCCGAAAGTAAACCCAATGTAAATAGCGTGGTTTGTATTTCGGTTACGGAACAAACTGGAAGTTCTGGTGAGCGCCTGTGTGCTAACTAAGGACTGGAACAGGATTCCTCTGGATGGAGGTCTCAGGAACAGCAGGAACAGTAGGCGAGAGCTTACATTGGCGCGCAGGGGATACTTGGCACTTAAGGGAGTTGCTCACAGTGTGAGAAAGCCCCTATTGCCCCGAAGGGACCGGTGCCCATTGAAAACGGGGTGCATGGGCGCCCACAGCGTCAGAAGCCAGGAACAGCGATGGCAGGTCACCAGGTCTAGGAGATGGCGAACTGCGGAGAGGTCCCGAACAGCCAGCTGGTCTAAACAGGAACAATCCTCCGAAGAGGAGTCTCTATGAGTGGCCTCTCTCGCGAACGAGAGAGGAGAACACTTCGTAGAAGAGACTAGAAGACACTGATGATGGCGCCCCTTAGGGCCGTTGGATCAGCAAGCTGACCTATAAGGAGCAATCCTCCGAAGAGGAGTCCTTATGAGTGGCCTCCCTCGCGAACGAGAGGTCGCAAGATTGATCCTGCAGCTGCTCAGCCCCTTGAGCATAGCTGCAGGTGCGACCGCTCACCCCCAAGAGCATAGTCGCATGAAATTCCATGGTCCGGCCTTGCAACCGCTCAGCCCCTTGAGCATGGTTACAAGAGCGGTCGCTCAGCACCAAGAGCATAACCGCCCGAGGACAGGAAAACACATCCAGGAATTATTAAGGTATGAGAAGTTCCCCCTCTGCAGGGGAAAAATTCATACCTGGGAAAGGAACCTCCCTCGGAAGGGAAGTCACCCACCCCTGGAGGCGAACCTCCTTAGCGTTCTAAGATGAACTAAAGAGCTGACAGTTGTCACGGGAGAACTTCTAAGAGAAGGGAACACGCCCATGACGATGTTCTGGAGAGACGGCAGCAACAGCAGACTCCCCAGGCACAAACAGGGCAGCTCTGCTTCGTGGGCACATTTAGGCAAACGAAGAAAAACTGGATCGTTAACTGGGAAAATAAAATAAATAATTAGTTAACAAAAAAATTCCCCCGGGAGGAACTCCAAAGAGAAACCCTGAGGGAATAAAAAACATAAGAATTACAAATTAAGTATGCGCCCTCCTCCCCCACTGACATTCACGGGAGAAAGGGGAGGGCGGAGAACTGTAACAAAAACAGAATTATAACAGAATTATAATTATGTAATTCAACTAAGAATGTTCACAAATAGTAAGAACCACTGAACCCCGAAGGGAAGTGTTCTCCACAGAAAGCTGAAAAGTTAACAAATACAATTAGATTTCATTAAAAATAATTGAGACAAATAAACGGAATAGAAACTTAACCCGCACGGGAAAGAAGCTTCCGTAATAATACGTAGTAGTAGTAAAAGGGTGAACGACCTCGAGAAGAGAGAGAGACCATAGTCAATCTAAACTCCCACGTTCCCTTCGCTGAGAGTCCAAGTTCCCCGTAGGGAAGGAGGAACAGCGGAGAAAACAGATAATGAAGAAAGTCCAGCGATGACGATTCCCCACGGCGGCCGAATTATCGGAAGCCGAAGGAACGACCGAAGGACCAAGGGAGAGGCCGCGGCCCATGACGTGAAACCGTGGTGGCCTGGAACTACGCGGTGACGTTGTCGTACACTACACACACACAGCACAAACCTGAAAAGGAAACTTACTATATTTGTATACCCAAATATATACATAAACATAAAGAATGTTTATATATATATTAAGTATAAGAAAAAGTAAGTAATTAAGTAAAGACAAAACATTAATGGCTGCCAAGAGAGGGTGAGAGCAGACACGTCTGCTCATCACCCGAGCCAAAAGCGAAGTGAATCAGTTCACCAACGTGTGAGGGGGGAGGGGTAGCTAGCTACCCCTCCCCTACCCCCTCCCTCGTTAAAAATCTAATGGCTCGCCATTTCAGCTACGCCGAAAGTAATACCCTATGTAAATAGCTTGGTTTGTATTTCGGTTACGGAACAAAAATCAATTAGAGTTTTGAAAGTATTTTAATTTGTTTATCATGAGTATCCCACAAGTAACTATTAAAAACAAATTACAATAAATATCTCAAAAGTTCTTCAGACTTACTTTACAATTTGGTTGGTAATAATCCTGACACTTCAAATATTCCGGCCAGACTTTCTCCTTCTCTACAATCTCACAAGGAGCTCGAGTTTTCGTACACATTTCCTGAAAAAGAATAGTACATCATAGAAAATTACACAAAGTATAAAGCTGATCCAAATAACTAATCAAAACTAGCCTATCTGGATTTTCCCTGAACTAAAACTAAGCTTCTTTTATGCTCTGAAACTTACTCCTCACAGGATTCTATAAATTAAAAAATTGTCCCCGTCACAAGACAAAGAAAATGCAGATCATGATCATCCAAAAACAATTGTTATACACAACAGTGCAGCAATTGCTAACACACCTAGAGAAGACATCTTAAAAACACTAAAAAAAGTATAAAAATCGACCAAAATCATTACACCTGGAGCTGTGGAGCAAACATCATTGTCGTCCCACACACCGTTAATTTTGGTAGACATTGGTCACATTCCTTTAGTAAAGGCATTAGGTAGAAGGAAAGAAAATGGGAAATTCCTTAATCTTAAGGAATTACAACAAAATTCCAAGCTTCTTGAAACAGAAGGAAAGGTTCATAGAAATAATACTTACTTTTGGCGGTAGCTGCACCTTTGAAGTATTGTCACAACGTGGAAAAAATATAGCACAGAGTAGAGGTTGTACAACGGCCCAGCATCGAGGAATGTTACGCAGTGATGACCATGAGTTGAGATATTCCTGTTGATTTAAAAAAAAAAATTTAAGTTCAGTTAAGTTGATGTTATGAAAAAATTAATTTCTGGGCTCGACCTGTGTCGCTCCGCGAAATGCTCCTATAGCACCATTTCTAAGGAATAAATATTGCTAAATATACCAGAGAAAAAAAGGATGCATGGAATGCCAGGAATTAACCCAGCTCGCTCGCTCAATGAGTGTCGTATAGTTACTGGGGCTTGATAGAACTACGACCATAGGTCCCTCACCAGTTAGACCTCTCCTTCTTCAACATCCCCTGGAACAACGAGGTGCCGACCTACCCCCGACTGATGCCTCTACTACACTATCCTACCCTCACCCCTACACCTCCCCACCCCCCTACCTTCATTCCTCCTTAGCACCAGCGAAGGTTCAGATGTGTTTTTCTTTAATAATGCACCAATTTTCATACAGTGGAATAAAATGCATTTTAAATTCTGATACACTTAAATTTTAGATTACTATCTAATGACTGTATCCTTGAGGGGCATAAAAACTACAATATACAATATAGCACCACGATATGAGACAGAAACTTTATTAATGCACTGAAAGCTAAAAGAAATATGAAACTAATCTATGAAAATCATGTAAATTTATTCTACAGAACATTGTTGTATGGGAATTAAATACATCATAAATCTTTAAGAAATCTATACAGTACTCATTATTTGCAAAATGTGTATGACATGATGATCAAACTTGACAATAGACAAAATATAAAGTAAAATAAGAGATAAGATCCTTACAACAAAAATGACAAATTCGGAGATAATTTGTATTTTTCCTAACCATACAAACCTTAGCTATTTACATTGGGTATTACTTTCGGCGTAGCTGAAATGACGAGCCATTAGATTTTAACGAGGGTTTCCTACCCCGCGCTAGTTAGCAGGGGTAGGGGGAGGGGTAGCTTGCTACCCCTCCCTCCCTCACACCCCGGTGAAATGTCTCACTTCACTTAGAGGTAGGACTTGACTTGGGGGACAGGGCTGGCGGGCAAATATGTGTAAATAGCTAAGGTTTGTATGGTTAGGAAAAATACAAATTATCTCCGAATTTGTCATTTGTTCCGTAACCGAAATACAAACCACGCTATTTACATTGGGTGACTTACCCCTTAGGAAGGGTGGAAAGTCCCCAGCCATACTGGCTTTGGCTTTACCCGGGGACTCAGAATCCGAATGAGTCGCACTCGAGAAAAGGAGTCCCTGCACCTCACAAGTTCCTTGCTCCGCAAGGAAACGTGTGGCCTACATAAGCTTGTGTGTGAAGGAAGAAAGTGTGACCCGTCCTAGGCAGTTGACCTGGAGTTCCAGAAGGAACTCTGGGTTAGGACGTCCCCAATACCACCTCGTCAGGGTATGGGGGACGCGACAGTATTGACTCAATACTCGGAACACAAGGAAGCATGGTTTACCTGCAGAGGTTTGAGGTCAGCTATGCAGAGACCAGGATGCTGCTTCCCCAGTAGAAGGGATGATGAAGAAAGAAGTAAGGGCCAGACATACTTCTTTCGTTCATGCAGACTAAAACCTGATAACAATGCCCTCAACCTTCTGCTACCTGTCCAAAAAGGAGCCTGAGGTTAGACCAGCTGTTGTGTAGCCACCGCAGAGCGATAGAAACGTATTGATACTCCTGTGGGTCACGTCCTGCAGGAAGCGGGCTGCGAAGGTCATTAGACGCTTCCAGACTCCAGCTTGTAGCACCTACGTCACAGAGTAGTTCTACTCGAAGGCGAGGGACGTTGCGATGTATCCGACATAGTGCTGTAGGGCGACGTGAAGGGGGAGGGTCTGGATTCAGGTTGAGATGAATGCCCTTGAGTCTGAACTGAAGAGGTATACTGGTGACTCTCCCTTGTGTCCTCCCTGTGCTCCCAAACCGGCCTGCACGTGAGGACAAACTGCAGCTGTTCTCAAAGATAACCCCTCGATTCCTTTACTGGCAAGAAGGAGAAGGTTTAAGAAGGAGAAGTTTTGGGCCATCTGATACAGAACGGAGACTTGAAATCTTGAAGGAGTCGAACCGAGACTCCAAGATTCTGAGTCTAGAAAACAACTCATGAGCGAACCTGAATGTTGCCTTCCCCTATTCTCTTGAAAGTGCGGAGTCGTACGAGACCATGAAGATTGCTTACACACTGGCCGAAGCCAGAGTGAGCAGGAGCACTGTCCCCCAAAACGGAATACGATCAGAGGCCTGACGTACTGGTTCTTGAGAAGATCTCTTAAGGGACTAAAGAGTCCGAACCATGCTCCATAGAGGAGGTCTCACTCTGACTGGGGGCAGGGACGTTCGCAGCTTCGCATGAGCGAAGAAAGGTCCAGCGGGAAGGAAAAAGTCTATTCCTTTCAGCCTGCAGGCCAGGGAAAGGCTGAGCGATAGAGTTTCCTCCCGCCAAAACGCAATAACTCCGTTATTGCTGGCGAAAAGGCCTCAAGGGAAGAGGTATCTCTCCCACGACACCAACCACAGAAGACTCTCCACTTTGCCTGGTAGACCCCTGCGGATGACTATCGCAAGTGACGCGACCTTCGGAGCGAAGGTAGCGACTGTAGCGGGTTGTCTCTTCTTGAGGGGGCGGCGTAGTGTCTCCAGGCGTGAAGCCGAAGCAATGCAACAGCTCGTGAAAGATGTTGTAGTGTGGTTGTTTGAGTAGCCTGTGTCGTGGAAGAAGCTCTCCCGGGAGTTCCGTCAGGGGAAGCAGAGGGTCCGGAAACCGTTCTGCGTATAGTCACAGCGGAGCTCTCAGGGCCATCGAAAGGTTGACAGACAACCTGGTCTTGTTGAGACCCATTCTCAACAGACAACAATGGTGGGAAGACGCAAGCGTTGATGTTGTCCCACCGTCACCGGAAAGCATCTTGCCAAAGAGTCTTGGGGTCTGAGACTGGGGGGAAGAACAGCGGAAGCTTGAAGTTCCAGGCTGTCGTGATCAGGTCCCCCAGGCCAGGACTTGCTGGTTACTATAGGCCAAAGACCCCCAGGTACTCTCTATCTGAGAGGCTCTGCTCAGATAGTCGGAGAGAACATTCCTCTGCCCGGAATGAGCGAGCCGATAGTGGTATTGAGAGGACCTCGGACCATCTCAGTATCTCTACTGCAAGATGCGAAAGTATGAAAATGCGCCTCCCTGCTGGTTGGAACACGCCAGTACCATGAAATCGTCGCACACGGAGCGACTCGGCAGGATCTGTAGGATCTGTAGAGGGGCCAGACTACGGCCCCTAAGCCTGCCTGAATGATGGGGAGGTACCCCTCAGGTCCTGACCATAGGCCTGAACCAGAACATGCCCCCCCCCTTTTCTTTGACGAGTCCGAGAACAGCATCAAATGTGGGGAAAGGACGAGAATATCCACTTCCATGCAAGAGGTTCCATAGGTCAACCCATTGCCGGTCTAAACGTTCCGCTGGTCCCATAGGGACCAGAAAGTCCGGTTAATCGTTGCTTGAATACCACCGGAACTTGGGCCGCCTCACAGGGAACTTATCCTGAGGCGACCGTTCGGAACTAGACAGGTCAATGAGGAAAAGAGACCCAGGAAACGTTCCAAGATAGGGCTGAAAGCTCTCCTTGACTGAGAACAGGTACTGCGACTCTCCTCAGCCTTGCCACAGTCAATTGAAGGGAAGGCTCGGAGAAGGAGTCAACAGCATCTGGTGTTCCCAGGCGGTCACCCATCCAAGTACTGACCAGACCCAACGTTGCTTAACTTCGCTGATCGGACGAGAAGCGGTGTTTTCAACGTGGTATGGCCGCTGACTCAATATCATGGCTGGATACTCCAGATGTTGAGGCAGAAGTAGAGAAGGCTCCTAGCAAATTACCATGATCCCTCACTCTTGGTAAAGACCCGGAAGCTTGTCCCGGTGTCGGAGAAGGTCGAACCCGAGCCTACCGGAGTTGACCAGACCTCCAAAAAATGAAGGAGGCGGGAGCCTGCTCCTGAGCGGCCATGAGGAAAGCAGGGAGAGTTCTCTGGGGAAAAGCCTGCGATGCCGCGGCGGGATCGCCACACCGCATCTTAAGCAGGAACACCTGTAGTCTAGGCTGAATTCCAAGAGCTTCCTGGAAGATGGATAGAATGGAACCTGCAGCCTCGTTACCAGTCTGATCATCTCTGCTGTTCCACGCTGGACGAAGTTTGTTCGACAAACTTGATCAGAGCTGAGTGGTCGACGACGGAACTCCCGTCTCAGATGCTTTCCCAGAAGAAAGGATCGACTGAAGAAGCCGGGGGGGGGAGCCGTCGACGACCCTATGGGGGACCTTCTCCTAAGGCATGGATCCTTCTGCCCAACGGGCAAACCTCTTGCTGACCCCATGGCATAGAGGCTCAGTGACACTAGATTCGCTGACAGTGACGGAGAGATGGTAAGAGAGAGGCGCGATATCCTTGGCTGATCACGGAGATCATGCAGGAATCGGCATCGGGAAGCTGTTATCCGGACGAGTAACCTTAGGCATCCTCCCAGCGTGAGACCTGCAAGGGGGGTTGCCAATCCTAGAGTTTGTGAACTCTGCCGCTCCCTCTAGGATTACGCCTCCCCGGGAGAGCCTCCCGTGCTACCTGTCCCTGACAGGAGGGGACTGCTATTGTACACCTTGTCTTAGCTGCCGTAGCCGGTCCGAAACTTAGGCTGACGAGGTTGAATGAAGAGGCGTCGGAGGCCTGCAGGGTCTGGAAGAAAGCGCCTTGGAGGAGTGAAAACGGAAGTCGACTTCCTCCGCACAACAGCTGTCCATGTCTCTGTCCTTGGGCTCAAACAAGCTCTTCCCAAGGATGGAAGAGTGTCTGAGCTTGTCGACATCCACGGATGAGACACCCGAGAGGAAGCCCTCGGTCACTGCTTCTAGATGGTCCAAAATCGAGTTTGCCCGCAAGTTCGAAACTTGGCGACGGAACGCCAAGGTGCTTGAGCCCGAGAGGAGGAAAGTACCCATGATCTTCCTGGAGCTTCCTTGTACAAAACCTCGGGTCGCAACCGAGGAGGGAAAGGACCTGGTAAGCCCCTTCCACGAGATGGAGAAGAGGAAGGGCTAAACCAGTCACCCCTTGCCCGATGGAGAAATCTCGAACGGAAAGCTCCCTGGCAAGACCCTTCCAGGGAATGACGAGGAGGAAGGGCTAACCCAGGTTCTGGAAAGAAGAATGTTTCTCAGACCTCCCTGAAGATTCTTCCTGTTCTTGCACGTGCCATGCTCTGTGTTTACGGGGTGAAGACCGTGTTCTGGAAATAAGCGTTCCAGAAAACTCCCCAGGCTGGCCATGTTGCGAAACTCCGATGGGAATCGCGGTCGCAATCGCCCTGGCGCTCGCGCAATGGTAAATCAATGGTTCGCGCGTGGCCAAACGTGGAAGCGCCCATGCGCGGGCACGCAGGAGCGCAGACGAAAGTGCGCGAGGGAGCGCAGAAGGAGGACGAGCGTGGTAGGAAGGGCGAGAGCTAGTGGTCGGAATCCGATAGTTCACAGGCGAGCGATGACCCGTAGGCAAGCAATGGCTACTGCAGGAATCGAGCCGGCGCTCGCGCGATGGAACACCGTCGGTCCGCGCGATGGAACACCGTCGGTCCGCGCGATGGAACACCGTCGGTCCGCGCGATGGAACACCGTCGGTCCGCGCGATGGAACACCGTCGGTCCGCGCGATGGAACACCGTCGGTCCGCGCGATGGAACACCGTCGGTCCGCGCGATGGAACACCGTCGGTCCGCGCGATGGAACACCGTCGGTCCGCGCGATGGAACACCGTCGGTCCGCGCGATGGAACACCGTCGGTCCGCGCGATGGAACACCGTCGGTCCGCGCGATGGAACACCGTCGGTCCGCGCGATGGAACACCGTCGGTCCGCGCGATGGAACACCGTCGGTCCGCGCGATGGAACACCGTCGGTCCGCGCGATGGAACACCGTCGGTCCGCGCGATGGAACACCGTCGGTCCGCGCGATGGAACACCGTCGGTCCGCGCGATGGAACACCGTCGGTCCGCGCGATGGAATACCGTTGGTTCGCGCACGGGCGAACATTGAAGCGCACGTGGGCGTGCGGTCGCGCGGGCACGTGGGCGTGCGGTCGTGCGGGCACGTGGGCGTGTGGTCGCGCAGGTCACGTGGGCGCGCGGGCGAGCGCAGGTCACGCGGGCGAGCGCAGGCGGTCGGGAGACCGATGGCACGTAGGCGGGCGATGGCACGTCTTGGCGATCGATGGCCCGTAGGTGAGTGAAGGCGCGTTGGCAAGCGATGGCGCGTCGGCAAGCAATGGCACGTTGGCAAGCGACGGGGCGTTGGCGAGCGGAGGTGCGTTAACAAAACGCTAGCACTCAGGCGAAGAATCGCGCGGGCACATAGGAGATCGCTGACGCGTAAGAGACTAGGGATGGTTAGCGCGAATCGCGCTAATCAGAAGGCGCGCAGGTGCATCAGGAAGGTGAGCGCTGATGCGAGCTGGGCAGGAAAGGGCGCGCAGATGTGCGCTGGCGATTGAAGAAAGCTGGCGCACAGAAGGACAGAAGTAAAGGTGAGCGCTGGCAAGCAGGAGGAAGATCTAGGGCAAGACTCAGCTACCGGAGGTCGTGGTCCACAGCAGGCGAGCGCTAGATCGCTACTGATGGTGTCCAGGGGACCTGTAACGCGTGGAAGATCGATGGCGATCGTTGACGCGCAGGAGATCGCTGACGAGCAGGAGAACGTTGACGCGTCTGTGGTCGCTGGCGAGCAGAAGGGCGACGCGTGGAATCCTGTGCGTACAGTAGCTTAGAAGCACGCGTCTGTGGTCGCTGGCGAGCAGAAGGGCGACGCGTGGAATCCTGTGCGTACAGTAGTTTAGAAGCACGCGTCTGTGGTCGCTGGCGAGCAGAAGGGCGACGCGTGGAATCCTGTGCGTACAGTAGCTTAGAAGCACGCGTAGGCGACCGCGAGCGTTGCTGCGCTGGAGCAGGCTGACGAGCAGGATCGCGAGAGTGAGGAGAAGAAGAGTCCTTGTCTAAGACCTGAACCGAAGTTCTAGGTCGCGCGGGCGAACGTGGGCGCGTATCAGGAACTGGAAGCGCAGGTGCGCTCTGATGGGCAGATCTAGAGCGCTCAGGAGACCGATGGCACGCAGGGCGCACAACAGGAACAGCAAGATGTTCGGTCCTCAGGAGAGCGCTGGCGAGCAGAGGGGCGATGGTCATCAGGAGAGCGCTGACGAACAGGAGAGCGCTGACGAACAGGAGAGCGCTGGCGAACAGGAGAGCGCTAGCGATCAGGAGAACGCTGACGAGCAGGAGAGCGCCTGTGCGCTAACACTGCAGGGGGCGCGCAGGGGAACCCTGACACGCAAGGGAAGCACACCGTGGGAGGCAACCCTTTGCCCCGAAGGGACCGTTGCCCGTCGGATGACGAGGTCAGACTGCTGTCCATCTGCACCAGGGGCGGAAGGTCAGAAAGGCGTTGGAGATCGATCCCCGGAGAGATCTAAGGAGGTAGGAGCTGCAGGCTGCATACGGAGAAGATTAAAAAAAGGCGCCTCTTAGCACCCTTATAGGGAGACGGGAGGCCCTTACGACGTAGCGGACGGTGAGCCTTACGGCGAAGGCGGCCAACAGCAACAACAGCAGAAGAGTCCTCCGAAGAGAAGTCTCTATGAGTGTACTCCCTCGTGAACGAAAGAGAAACACTTCGTAGAAGAGACGGGTCAGCCAGTGACCTAAAAAGAGCAATTCTCCGAAGAGGGGCTCCTGCAGTTGCCCAGCCCCTTGAGCGTAACTGCAGGTGCGACCGCTCAGCACCAAGAGCATAGTCGCACGAAATAAAGGCAAGAGGAGAACCCCCCAAAGGGGAAAAAACTCAAAACCTGGACAGGAAAACTTCCCTCGGAAGGAAAGTTACCCACCCAAGGAGGCGAGCCTCCTGAGTGTTCTAAAATGAACTGGAGCGCTGTCAATCGTCACGGGAGTACTTCCAGGAGGAGACACGCCCCTGACGAAGATCTATAGGGGAGGCAGCAACAGCCGAATCCCCAGGCCTCCAACAAGACAGCTCACTCCGTTGTCACATTACAGAAACGAACTAGATCGGTAACTGTGAAAAATAAAAACAAAAATCATTAGTTAACATTCATTCCCCCGGGAAGACTCCGAAGAGGAATCCCGAGGGAAAAGAACACAAGAATTACACAGCAGGCACGTGCCCTCACAACCACTTACACTCACGGAAGGAGAGCTGTAACCAACAAAGAATTATAACAATTATTTCTGGGTCGATCTGTGACGGCCAGTGAAAAGGGTCCTTCTTTACACTTTTCTAATATAAATCTTCCAAATATACTAGAGAAAGATAAAAGCATGGAATGCAGAGGTTACTACCTTCGCGCGATCACCTTGTTGGTGTCGTGTATTTAACAAGGGCGTGTGGAAACCACTATTCACAGGCTGTCTTCCATTTAGATAATCCCTTCATCAAAGGGGAGGGCCGTGGCAGGCCCTAGAGAATACAGTTGGGCTACCCCACCGACACATACTACTCGCGCTCTCCAGGTCATCCTTCTGTTTTGGACTTGCCCGCAAAGTCTATAAGTGTTTTGCTCAGTGTTTTCGCAAGTGTTTGTTGTTAATTCAACATGACTAACGTTGCTACTTCACCTTTACCAATGTTAAGTACCATAGTTTGTTTTGACAGTTTATTTCAGTACTGGGCATTTGTTCTATTTCCAGTATTGTGGATTTTAGTTTTGGAAGCGTTTGGCCTGCCTCGGTATCGGCAGCCATTTTGGGTATTGTTCGCTTCGGTAGTTTTCAAGTTAATTTTGCCCATCTGGTACTCTGTCATCTAGGTTATATCACTTACGTTTTATGACCAATTTTATTATCATTATTTGTTATTGGTTTTTACTATGGTATTTATTTGCTAGCAAGTCCAATTTGGACCTACGAAGAATAGCGATTTAGTCTTTGTTATACTTATGTACACACCTCAGGAAGGTGCTCGTTTTAGACTATATCTTTATGTTTATTTGTTACGTTGTCGTTATTCTTCGTTCTTGGTTATTACTATTACTAAGGAAAAAGCAATCAAATTTATTATTTTTCTTATATTATTGTGTGATGTTAGTTTTTTATTATGTAACCTTGAGAGCGTGAGCAGAGTGTGCTCGTTTTCTGTTTCTACAGATACGAGTTACCCCTTCTCTCGTTTTCTTTATTAAGCTTGAGTAAAGGTGGTGGGTTTCCCGTTTTCCGTTTTTATACGATCACGAGTTATTCCTGCCTCTTCTTATTCTCCGAGTTGATGATATTACGTTTAATGATATTCACGTTTTATTGTTGTGGTTACTGTTAATATAGCTAGCACTATTATAGGTTACGTTAGTGTAAGAGTCATTAGTTGGGGTCGCTTTATGCCGATACCCTTAGCTCCGCCTTGAGTTATACTCCGCTATAATGGATACTCATTGGGTGAGAACTAGTCAGATATTTGTAGTGCATCGGTGAAATCCGGTACTCAGACTCCGGCTGCGGCCTTTTGCACACGAACCTTTGTCATGACTGATCACAATTACATTATTACGGTCCCTTTTTTCATCGAATCTCCGGCTTCACTGGAGATAACACAGACATTCAGTATTGAGGAATGTTATCGTACCGCTGAGGGTCACGATTTCACGATGACGGACCTTTGTCACCGAATCTCCGGTACAAACAGAGATCAATCAGACGATCAGAACCGGAGTTAACAATTTGATCAATCAGACGATCAGAACCAGGGTACGAACCCTTTTTCATGAATAATCACAATTTCGTTATTACGGTCCTTTTCATCGAATTTCCGGCTTAACCGGATATCACACAGACGTTCAGCATTGAGGTTAATATTAGCTTTCCTCTGATGTTCACGTTTTCACTATGATGGACCTTTGTAACCGGATCTCCGGTGGCAACAGAGATCACTCAGACCACGGGTGGCCAATCTTTGGTTTTAGCTGTAAAGGAAAGGATTTAACATGAATACAAAGTAAACTGTACTTACTTTAATGACACTTTGAATTTGCATTGATAATATTCATTACTTAGTCTTGAAAGTCCTAATGAAAATATATGAACATAATTAGCAATTTTAAAGAAAAGTCATTCAATTTCCTATCTTTGGGGTATAGTGCGCCACTTGTAATCATGAAATGCGCCACTGTTGGCGCATGCACCATAGGATGGCCACCCCTGACTCAGACGTTCAGAACCGGGGTTAACATTATTTTACCAATGAGGTTTATAATTACATGTTATGTGGTTACTGGATATTAGTATTCTATTGATTCATCTGTTCACTGACCAGAGTCTCAAGGAACAGTAGATAGCCTCTCATGGCATGGTTGGTTTCGACCTGGCTTTTCATTAGAAGGGGCTAGCGTTCGGTTCCAAGTACTGAGTAGAAATTTATTTCTATTTTGAACACGATGTTGTATGGATATTTATCCATATTTATTCATACTTATAATTAAATATATGCATAAATATAGACATTACTGTTAGTTAGAGTTATACGGTTGATCCCAGCCTGTGAATAGGATCACTAACTGTAAGTTTACTTGTGAACAAAGGTTCTGGAGTGGGAGGTGAGACCTTCCGGACTCACCAGTGGTAGCTTATACACCCCCCCCTCGGAACCCCCCCAAGCGGCGGCGCGAGCCCTAAACCACGCACCCTTGGGCGGAGTTACCAGGGACGAGCGGGTTGACTCGGCAATGGAAGTCACATTTTTGAAGTTGTAATAGAACAAAAAATAACACAGAAGTGGTTGAGCTTACCTTGGTTGTGCAAGTTATGAAGAAATTACTGTGAAGGTGCAAATTGTTGGACATAAAGGTCTTTTTACTAGTAAATTAAATCTTCTTGTGCTCTCTTGGTTGATATGAATATTGAAAGATTCCAGTTAGTTTATTTTCTGTGGAATAATAGTGATTGTATGTGTGTGTTCTTGTATATATAACCTACTCTGTTGAATTATGAAGTTGTTAGAATATTCCCTCCTAAGTACATGGTCTCCTCGGCTCACGGGGGAAGAGTTGGAGGGTGACCCAGACCTTGAATCCGGAAGGTCTCACCTCCCACTCCAGAACCTTCGTTCACAAGTAAACTTACAGTTCTGGAGAGGGAGGTCTCAACCTTCCGGACTCACCAGTGGTAGCTAGGCAGATGCTTCAGGGGGCTTGAAGATGAAGTCCAGCGACCACAGCATCGAAAGCTCCCTGTAAGCCGAGGAGAGCATAGTAAGAGCTGAAGACAGAGTCGCTTCTCCAATTCATTCTGGACATGATTTCTTGTATAGATACTCCATTGTATAGCAGTCTTGATGAAGCTTGACCCCTTGTAGAGTGGAAATTAGTTGACTGTTTAGTTGCATTTGGGTCAGCTCTGAAAATGCACTCCCTAAAACGTTGTCTCATTTTTTGTAAGGACATGATCTTGAAGTGTTCATCTAGCCATATGTGGTCTTTCCTGTCTATGTTTCTTTCCATACAGACTTTGTTTGTGTATTCCAAATAGAAGTTCAATTGTCTGACTGGACATATCTTTGGTCAGTTAGGAAGCTTCCTAAAGCTGATCTCTATTGGCGTGTAGTTGTTCTTTTGGTTTTTGGCCATGAAGGAAGGGTGGTTCCGTAAGACAACGTGTTCTGGGGTGAAGGTGCTCCTGGAAATGCAGAGATTGTTAAATTGATTTGCTCTTAAAGGGCAAGCTAAGGCTACTAGGAACAAGGTTTTCTGTGTCAGTAGTAAGGTAGAGTTATCTCTCGTGGTGTTGAGAAACGAGATTACTTTGTCTAGATCCCAGCCAGGGAATTGGTGAGAATTGCTAGGCTTCCTTCTATTAACTCCTGATATCATTGCTTTGACATATTTGTCTTCTGCAAGACAGTAACCTGGGAAATAACCTGACAAGATAAGACCTAAAGCTGCTCTGTAGCTCTTCAGGGTATTGTAAGACAGTCCCTTGTCTATAAGGTGATTGAAAAATAAGATAATTGCTAACAGGGGGTATTTGTTGTCTCTTCCATACTCCTTGTGAATGAAACTTTTAAAAATTTTATATAGGTTTTCATACTTGTGTAAGGAGCTGTCCCTCAAGCTGATAGCAATTTTGGAGCAAACCTCAGGAGGAAAGACATTAGGGAGCTGATCCTTTAAATTTTTAAGGCGATCAAAGTTGATTGGAGCTTTGCTGAGGGCGAGATACAATCCTTGAGAACTATCTGGTAGTTTTCGATCTTCACAGTATATCGTTTGTGCTGCTTCGCGACTGACCTCACTAATGGAATCCATGGTTCCGTCCCCTGCGATATGGTGCAGAAAAGCATGTTATTATTGCATTCTTTATAGATTTTAAAAGCTACTTTGTGTAGTAAGAATCCTGGTGGAAAGGCATCGAGAGGTGTTGATCCCTTCCAGCTAATCGTAAGTGCATTATTGCTGATGGCTTTTTGGTTTGGAAGAGATGAACAAAACTTTTTGCACTTAGTATTGAAGCCATTTGAGAACAGATCTATTTCCGGGGTGAAATTGAAGTCAGAGCAGATTAAGGAGAATAGACTGTCACTGAGGGAAGTTTCTATGAGAATGGAACCCAGGTCCCTGGAAAGTGAGTCTGCGATGGTGTTACTTACTCCCCTGATCCATCTGGAATTTATCTGTATGTTGTGATCATTCATAGTACTAAGTATTTTCCTGACCAGTTCATGAGCTAACTTGTTTCTGATACTACCCTGTTTCCTTAGCCAACAATTAGTAACCTTTGAATTACATGTAATAAGACTACTTTGTTGTATAACCTTGTGGTGAAGTGTTCCAAAGAATAGAAGCAAGCTAATAACTCTCTTACATTGATGTGAAGGGAGGATTCTTTATTTGTCAAAGTTCCATTTATTGAGAGCATATTACCCGCTATTACTAATGCACCTCCCCAACCCTGGTTGGAAGCGTCCATGAAAAGTTCTGCATCTATTTGTGGTTTTGGAATGTTAACCCCTCTGTACATTTGTCTCTGTTCCCATGGCTTTAGGTATTTTTGAAGGTGTGGGGAATGATTTTGTACCCTGAATTAAAATAACTGTGGTATCTGTGGAGATATTTAAGATGGAATCTTCCCAAGCTTGTATAGGATGCACTGAAATTTAAAGCTCCGATTAACATTTGATAGGAATGAAGGTCAGATTTAACAGAGTTGGAGAAAGCTTTGGCCAATTCGACACACTTCTCTATGTTTTTCCCACTGGGATTCATAGTTTTCTTAATCATATTGTAATGCACTCCTAAAAATTAAATTCTTTGAGTCGGTTCAATTGTAGATTTTTTAAGTGAGATATTCCATCCTAAGTCTGACAAGATCTTAATGACTAACTGAATGTGATTTTTACATTTTAAATAATCTTTTGCTAATATAAGAATGTCATCAAGATAATTGAATATTAAGATGTTATATGAAGTTCTAATATACTTGATCACCGTGTACATTATCTTTGAAAAAATATAAGGTGCTGTCTTTAGTCCAAAGGGTACCACAGTCCATTTGAACTTCCTTTTACCTAATGCGAAGGTTAAAAATTTCTGGCTACTTGCATGTAATGGAATGTGCCAATAAGCATCTTTTAAATCTAGTTTGCAGGCCCAAGAGTTTAGATGTAGATAGGGAAATAGAGTATTGGCCTTGAGCATGGTAAAAGAAGGTTTTTTAATCATGGTGTTGAGCACCTTCATGTCAAAGATTAGTCGTACTGTTCCATCTGGTTTTAATTTATAAAATATGTGGTTGGAGTAGTAAAAGGAAGTTCTGGGGATCTGCTCTATGACACCAAGTTTTGCAGTCTGTCACATTCTCTTTCCAATATTTTACGCTTGTAAATTGAATAAAATCTATCTTTACCTGTTCTTTTTAATGATCTCTGGGCTTTTAGTTTATTATCAAATGGAATTCTCACCCCTTCATTGATAATTTTACAAGCAAAAGAGGCATTAGGAAGCTTTCTCCAACTATCAATATTCTTTAGTAATGACTTACCTATCCTATTCTCTGGGGGGCTCTGGGAGGAGTTATTCATTGGGTTTGAGGCCAAAGGCAAGGTCTTTGTACTTCTATCCTGATTTATAGCATTTGGCCCAATGTCATGATGGTCTGGTGCAGAGCAAAGCTCGTTATTATCTGGTGCTGAGCAAAGCTCATTAACAACTGGTGCTGAGCAAAGCTCGTTATTAACTGGTGCTGAGCAAAGCTCGTTATTAACTGGTGCTGAGCAAAGCTCATTATTAACTGGTGCTGAGCAAAGCTCATTATTAACTGGTGCAGAGTAAACATCGTTATCAACTGGTGCTGAAAAAATCTCTCTTTGAACTGGTGCGGAGCATGGATCAATTTCTAGGGTCTTTCTTTTCTCTGGCTCCTGAACTATTAGCTTGTCCATTTTGTGACCTCCCCCCCTGTACCCACCTCGCCTATTACCTCTTCTAAGCGGCTGAGACTTGAATCTAAAGTTAGGGTTACCTTTGAGGAAACAACATTCTTCCCTGAAATCTGCCCCCAAAGTTGAATTTCCTACCCCTGAAGTTTGCTGCCCCTCCTCTGAGGAGGGGACCCTTGTGAAAGCAGGCAGCAATGGCTGATTTTTGGTCTTCAGTTAAATTCCAAACTTCTTTAATGTCTGCTTTGATTATAAGATCTCTTATCTCTTCCTTGAGGTATCTAGGAAGTGCTCTGCTTCTGAAATTCCTTATCAAATTTTGTATGAGGTCTATGCTCCTTCTTAGGGGACCAATAATAATCTTGGACAAAAAATCAATGTCATTTACTTTGGAGGGGTATACAATGTGTGCCAGTGCTGCATGCCCTTGAAAGGCAGAAATACTCATTTTAATATTTTCTGTCATAAAAAAATTTTCTCTTGTAGCTGTCATCAAATACCTTACCTTTAGGCCAGAAATTCAACTTTGGTTGTATTAATTAATTTAAAAAAGTCTGAGAACTCCTTATTTTGACTACTAACAAAGAATTTATCACGGTTATCACTATGGCCTTCACTGAAAGTTAATGCTACTAGTGAATTATTCAATTGAATTTTCCCTTCTCTATGAAAAGATGGTTCAGCTTTGAAATTGGTGGAAATATATGAAGGAATGGGTTTATGGAAGGTAAGAAGGTTGAAATCCTCGTAATCACTTTCATCTCCATTATTATAAAAGGAAAAGAGGTCTAAATTTGCACTTTCAGGTAATTCAGGTGATCGTCTCGAGCGCTTAGTAGGAGGGGGAGCCTCATTCTTCTTAGCAGGTGAACCACTTCTGCCGAGATGAATGTTTTAATATCAGTGAATTATTTACCATAGATTAATTTAAATGTTTGTTCAACAGGTATAGTAAATATGGACAGCAGCGGACCTAGAAGGCTGAAGTCAGGCAATGGGGTTCACGACTCAAATAGCCCTCTTAGGTTAATTCAGTGCCATATTTAAGTGAATGATAAGTTTATATCTGTTATTATTAATAATCTAGACCTGCCTCATATGTAACCCTTATCAGATCGCCCCCCAGTGCCTAGGTTAGTGTCGATAGGTTTAAAGTGAGAAATGTAAACTCGAACTTACCTGTGGTCTAGCCTACTGCCTATTAAGCTGCGTGCTTTTGATGTGTCAGGCAAGCAATTTGTTTTGTATACCTAGTTATAATTTTGTTATATATATAAATTGGAGTATTTAGTTTGTTTACTCCAATTATTCATGTTGTAATCATGCACATGCTTTGCTTAAGCTACTTACGCTATGTTCGAAAATGCCTGCTCTAACCATTCAAATCATAACAAACTTACGTATGGGGGCCGCCATTTGCATTTGTGACGTCATGAGTCCAAATCAGCTGCTTTCCATATGACGTTTTCGTTGTAAACAGAATTAAAAACCTTACCTTTTCTGAATAATTTTCATGAGAGTTTGATTCTGTTGGAGTAACATATTTACAATATCAGAATTTGAAGGCATTTCACTTCCTGCAGTCGATTGTGTTCGTTTTTTGTTACTGATTACGTTCTCCTCTTCGCTGGAGTCTTCGCTAAGCCGATGCACCTCCACGGGGTAAGAATTTGCCTAGCCATAATTAAGCCGTGGGCTGAGATATTACTCTGGTAGCTGCGTGCAGAATAATGAAAACCAGCGAATATATGTTGGGAGCAGCGGGAGGGAAAAGAGGAGAACGTTCTGTGCCGAAGTCAACTTCAGAAATGTGACTTCCATTGCCGAGTCAACACGCTCGTCCCTGGTAACTCCGCCCAAGGGGGCGTGGTTTAGGGCTCGCGCCGCCGCTTGGGGGGGTTCCGGGGGAGGGTGTATAAGCTACCACTGGTGAGTCCGGAAGGTTGAGACCTCCCTCTCCAGAACCAGAGTTTCAAGGAACATCCAGACTTACGTCCCCTTTCTTTTACAGAAGGTCCGCCTACATGGTATGGTTCCCGGAGTCATGCACGCTCTGCTACGAGCTGTCCTCCCTACTCCTGACCCATGATGTAAGTTGGCTCTAATATGTTTCCTTTTGGTATCCTTTGGCGATGATTTAATTTGATCCGGATTAATGTATGAATTGCTTATTGAGGAGAACGGACTTCTCCTTCATCACTAATCCCCTCACTTCTTTCAGGATGATGATGAATCTCTCCGGCCTGCAAGAGCGGCTCTCTGCCCCTGGGTATCAAGGTTTGGAAGGAATGCCCCATCTAGAGGACCCTATCTCCTCGGAGTGTCCTATCTAGGGTTGGACATCGACCCCATGGACGGGCAGGTAGGTGGTGATGAGTTTTGAGCCTTCAGCTTTGCAATTACCTGCGTCACCGACCTAGGACCCTCAAAGGATCCTGATGTTCATATTACCTTGCATAAAGCCGTGACTGCTAAAAGCCAGGGGTAGGGTTAAAGAGCAGATACAACACATTCTAGGGGCTATGACGGAGCTCAAAGATATGGTGGCGAGTCGGATCCGTTCAGGAACTCGGATGACTCCCCCTACAGCCCCAGGCGTATCGAAGTAACCTCCTTCGATAAAAACAACACATAGAAATTTGCCATACATGTCCCATATATAGATGGCACCATAACTCTGGATGGCATAGACGTCCGTCCTCTGGAGGACCTAGAATTTACTCTCAGGGACTAGAATTCCCATTCAACGGATTCGTTTGATTGAAAGAGCATGCCTTGGTTAGGTTAGACAAGGTACCGAAGGTAACGGTATTATTTCCTAAAGGGCAGGCCCGATCTGTCTGGACCAGGATGTTGTCGGTCTGGGGGGTACGATAATTCCAAGCTCACCCCACACAATGGGGAATACGCCATATCTACAACTGCTCTCATTGTTGCCTTGCCTATTATGGATAAAGGGACAGGTCTTACTATTCAAGCTGACAAAGAAGGTTCGGCCATGCCGGCTCTTAAAGAGCCGGACCCCACCTCGGGGAGACCCTAGCCTCCATTTATCCCACTGAGACTTTGTTTCGGATATCCATGAAGAACCAATCTCTGCCCTTCCAATTCGACCTACACGTTTGGTGGTCTGATCGGGTTAGTTGTGGGAAATACGTTCTGTCTGAGGCCTCTATCAGACAGGAATCGAGCAGGCTGATAGTTTCCTCCTGATGGGGTAAAATCCTCTTCCCTCAGGAGGAGGTGAACAAGGTTCTACAAGATGATACGAGAGCAACCCAAAATTGCAGGAAAGGCGGGACCTCACTGCCAGAAAGAAGGTCGAAGACCAAAAGCAAGCTTTCTTCAAGAAGAAGCAGAGTTGCCCTCTACAAAACGAACTGGGGTCACTGCCATCAATAGTCAGTTACCCACTCGCCATCACAGTCTTCCTCTGATTCGACGCCTATGCATCCGGATCCCCCCCTCATCAGGTGGAGTACCTCACTGATTCCCCAGGTACACAGCCCAACCCCGTTTGGATGCCCTCGCCTGCATACAGCCCTAGCTCCGAACCCTCAGGTTCCTTTCGTGGACACCAGAGAGGAAGATACAGGAGTAGAAGACAGTTCCGCCATCAAGGCGGACCTAGGAAAAAGGGGGCTCGGGGAAGGAAAGGACCTAGGTTCACTCCCTCACAACGAGGTGGTCCAGGTAGGGGAGAGACTTTACTACTTTCAAAACCATTGGACATTCGGTCCGTGGGCTCATAGCATAATCTCTAAAGGTTTGAGATGGAAATGGCCACAAGGTCCTCCACCTCCACCACTGACCTTCTCCCAGAAATCCACTCCCATCCTGAAAGAGTACACCACAGAGTTACTCAAGAAGAAAGCAATCAAACGGGACCAATCACCGAAGTTCCAAGGCCTCCTGTTCACAATTCCGAAGAAAGGCTTGTCGGCATTGAGAGTGGACCGGGACTTGTCAAAGCTAAACTCTTACATTCTCTGCGACAAGTTCCAGATGTTGACTATCTCTCAGGTACGGACCTTACTTCCCCGTGGGGCCGTCACCACCTCTGTCGATCTTACCGACGACTATTATCATGTACCTATAGCTCGAAACTTCTCTTCTTATCTGGGTTTACGCCTAGGCAGGAAAGCCTTTGCGTTCAAGACATGCCCTTCAGCCTCAACATTGATCCCAGGATATTCACGAAACTGGGAGAGACAGTGTTAGAACAACTCAGGAAACAAGAGATACAGATCATGGCTTATCTGGACGGTTGGCTCATTTGGGCCCGGTCGGCCATAGAAGGCAACAGAGCTACGAAGGAAGTACTTCGATTTCTCGACAACCTGTGTTTTCGGGTCAATCTCCAAAAGTCTCGCCTGCAACCATCAGGCCACTTAGAATGGTTAGACATTCAGTGGGACCTTTCGAAGCACACATTGCCTCTCCCTTCCAAAAAGGTAAGAGGAATAGCTTCCAAGATCAAGAATTTTCTCAAACACAAACAGATGTCCAGAAGAACCTTAGAAAGTATCATCGACCTTCTCCAATTCACTTCAATAACAAATATTCAAAGACATCAATCGAGTTTGGAGAAAGAGAGCTACAGTTCCTTTAAGAGACAAGGTCTCGAAGCTCCCCTCTGTCTTGAAAATGAGACTACGCCCATGGTCCGAACCGAAGAACCTCTCCAAATTGGTTCCTCTACAATTCCCACCTCCACAAGAGACATTCCATACAGCCGCGCCTCTAAGTGGATGGGGGGATTACTCCGAACATCAGATGTTTCAGGGGTCTTGGTCACCCGCCATGAAACAGACCCATATCAATGTTCTCGAAGCCATGGCAGTGTTCTTGACCCTGAAGAGACTCTCTCCTCCGAGGTCGAGCCACATCAGAGTAGTGTCAGACAGCACAGACGTAGTACAATGCGTCAACAGGGGAGGATCCAAGTCACCCAACCTGAATCGGATCCTGGTCACTATCTTCGCCTGGCCAACAGAAAAGAACTGGATCCTGTCAGTAACTCACCTTGCGGGAGTCCAGAATGTGAGAGTAGACTCACTGGCCAGGACGAAACCACAGGAGTCAGAATGGTCTCTAGACATAATTTCATTCCGGTGGATACTCAGGAACCATTAGAGGAAGGTTTACCTATTTCCCCCAGTGAATCTTCTAATGAGACTTTTACACAAACTACGCTCCTTCCGGGGGGCAGTGGCTTTAGTACCACCTCACTGGCCAAGAACAGTTGGTTTCCTCTCCTCCTCGAGTTGAAACTCCGTCCCTTCCGGATTCCGTTCCCCAAACTGACTCAAGTAATCCAAACTCACTGTCAGATTGCTCAAGGATAGCCAAAACTCTGACTTTGTGGACTACAGGAAGTTTGCAGCTAGTAGAGACGAGAACATTGAACCGGAAATCGATCTCTTCATCGAATCAGACAAAAGGGACTCGACAATTCGCCAATATGATTTGGCCGTTAACAACTAGCAGATTCCCTAAGAGTTCAGACCATACTCGTATGTCTCCGAATATAGACATCTATTTCTTGAGGTTCTTATTTGGCAAAGGCCTAACAGTTAGCACTTTAACCACCATCAAGTCAGCTTTGAAGAAGGTCTTCCTTGTTGGGTTTAACATAAACCTAGCTGATTCCTATTTCTCATCTATTCCAAAAACATGTGCTAGGCTTTGACCTTCGGTTCGGCCACAAAAGGACTCTGGTCTATGAACGGTGTCCTCAAAACTTGCGCCGGACACGGACAATGAATCCTGCTCTTATCACTCTTCTTAGGAAGACTTCATTTCTAACGGCTTTGGCCTTAGGTGATGGAATATCAGAACTAGCAGCTCTCTCACGAACCCAGAAAACATAGATTTCCTCCCTTCAGCCGAAGACCTCCTTTCTCCAGACAATGCTTTTCTAGCTAAGAAATGAGGATCCGCAAATAGGTGCCCCCCTCGGAAGATTATTCTTCTTCCTCAGGATCTTTTCTCTGTGTTCAGTCACTACTCTCAAGGCCTTTTTTAGCTAGAACTGCCACCCGCTCGTCTGGCCCCTTGGTTATCGGGGAACAAGGAGGTACTATTTTTATTCACGGTATCAGGCAACAAATCCTCTACTTCTTTAAACATACTACAGTAATCCGGAATCATTTCCCCAGGCTCATGATATACGGACAGTAGATACCTACATCAATTACTTCCAGAACAGGGACTTTGATGATTTTGAAAAAATATACGGGTTAGAAATCCCCTATGGTTGTCAAACGCCACTATCTAAAGATCTTACAGGCCCTAAATACCCGACGATGGCAGTGGGGAGCCTTGTCCCTCTCCATTAATCTCTGCTTCTTCCTTTCTTCCATCTCGTCTCTTCTCCCTCCTACCCGCCACTCACACCACGTCGCCACTCTCCTGGGTAGTTCGTTAGCCCTATGATATTTGCCATGTTTAATTCCTATGGTTTAACTGTTATTGTAGTCACCGTTCCTTTAAGGTTTAGATATGCTTAGACATGTAAGGTTTGATGCCTTTTGCGATTTGACACTCAGTTGATTCCTTGTCGTCTTAGTTATTTAGCCATACGCTCCCTATGTCATTTGGCTAGTTGGTAATTGGAAGTTTCTTACATTATTATATTATATTATTGTCGTACATGGTGATTGTATTCTCCGCATTATGTTATTACTTTATTGGGCTTGGAAGGCATTCTCTGGTACATTTTCACCGGCCGTCACAGATCGACCCAGAAAAGGGATTTTGACGAAGGAAAAATCTATTTCTGGGAAGAGACCTGTGACGCCCGGTGAAACCCTTCCCGGTTATTTTTGTACGGACCCACCCTTTCCTTGCCAAGCCATATGTTCTTGCAAAAGGATGACCTGGAGAGCGCGAGTAGTAGGTGTCGGTGGGGTAGCCCAACTGTATTCTCTAGGGCCTGCCACGGCCCTTCCCTTTGATGAAGGGATTATCTAAATGGAAGACAGCCTGTGAATAGTGGTTTCCACACGCCCTTGTTAAATACACGACACCAACAAGGTGATCGCGCGAGGGTAGTAACCTCTGCATTCCATGCTTTTATCTTTCTCTAGTATATTTGGAAGATTCATATTAGAAAAGTGTAAAGAAGGACCCTTTTCACCGGGGGTCACAGGTCTCTCCCCAGAAATAGATTTTTCCTTCGTCAAAATCCCTTAATTATGTAACTATGTAATTATGTAATTTAAAAATGAATGAACACTAAATAAAGAACGAAAACACCGACAGGAATCGTTCTACAAAAGTTAAAAAATCAACAAATACAATTAGATTCATAAACTAATTGAGACAAAACGTACGGCGTAGCAACCCCACCCACACGGGAAGTAAGCTACTCAGACGTAGTAAAGGGAACGTAGTAAAGGGTGAACGACCTCAAAAGAGAGAGAGAGAAAGACCGTAGTCAAACTCGAACACGACCCATGAAATTACACCGTGGTGGCCTAACTGCCGAGGGCTCCACGGAGATATCGTACACTACACACACAAGCACAAACTCTGAAAAGGAAACTTACAGATTTCTATACTCAAATATATACATAAACACGAAAAAATGTTTACATATATATTGAGTAAAAGAAAAGTAAGTGATTAAGTAAAGACAAAACAAATAATGGCTGCCAAGCGAGGACGAAGACAGAGACGTCTGTCCATTGTCCGAGCCAAAAGTGAAGCGAGACATTTCACCGGTGTGTGAGGGAGGGAGGGGTAGCAAGCTACCCCTCCCCCTACCCCAGCTAACTAGCGCGGGGTAGGAAACCCTCGTTAAAATCTAATGGCTCGTCATTTCAGCTACGCCGAAAGTAATACCCAATGTAAATAGCGTGGTTTGTATTTCGGTTACGGAACAAATATACATAAGAAAATCAGATACTGTATACTGAAGTGTGAAAAGTAAGACAAGCTAATAACTGGAAGATGTCATTAAACTAAACAGCAAAATGTTCTGGAGGAAACATTGTGAAAAACAATAAAAATCAACAATAACAAATTTGGTCTTACTCCATGGAAAATCAGAAAAAGGAAGTCTTTATAATGGGACAAATAAACGGATTTTGAGCGAAGCGAAAAATCTATTTTTGGGTGAGATGGCCATGTCGTCCTGATGGAAGTTCCTAAAGGGTAGCTTCCTTGGGTATATATAACTACGGCGATATTCCCAGAGAATTTACCTTAAGGTACCCAGAATTCTAACTCCTGGAGCGAATATCCCTAATAAAAGAACCAGGGATATCGCGAAATATCAGAGGACGTATTCTTGACACGCCACATAGTAATCTGCACCCCGAACAGAGTTAACACTTCGAAGGGGTCAATTGGCAAGAAAACGAAAAACGAGAAAGAAAGGAGAGCCGCTCGCAAGGTATCTCTCCTCTCCCGTTTCGTAAGCGTGCATTGCGCCGCTCACGGCGCCATCTGTATTCCTTGTAGCGATACACGAGGTGCTACAGATACTTTATGTAGGGAGGGGACCTACAGCCCTTTTTAGAAGAAAAGGGAAGGGCGGGTCCATCAGGACGACATGGCCTTCTCACCCAAAAATAGATTTTTCGCTTCGCTCAAAATCCGTTTTTTGGGCTCAAGCTATGTCGTCCTGATGGAAGTATACCAGAGCATTACTGTATCTGTGGATTCTCAAAACGTGCCGTACTCCCCTAAGGTATTTCACCAAGAGACCTAAGATGTTACCGTCATATATCTTTTCAACTAACCATAGATCATGTTAGTGCTTCCTGCCCCCTACAGGGAAGAGTCATACTAGACTCTGGAAAAGTCTCGAAGAGTACATATACCTATGTATGAATAACAGACAAGCCAATATAGTGGTCTCACCCTATATCATGTAAAGCATAGTTTGTAAAGAACCACTGAGTCAATATGAAATATCGACCAGTTCCCCGTTCATTACTGGACTGGACAAAGGTTTATATCCGGGTAGGAGGAAAACTTGCATATCCGCCATCGTCGCCTTAGGGCATGGAGTCCTTCCGCTAGGGGAAAGCATAAACCAATGCAAAAATGCTTGCATAAAGGAACAATCTATTAGAATTATCCCAGATAAATATACATAGTAAACGTAATGCTAAATCATTTCAAGTAAAATGACACAGGCGAAGGAGACGCAAGGTTCACAAGAACTAGTTTATTGACAAACAGTAAAATAAAACAGGTTAAACAACAATTATACATATATAAGAGGAGGATAACCAATAAATAAGCATAAGCATGATAGTAAACAGAAAACTTGTTTATCTGAAAGAAAAACATTAGCGCCACTTTTAACATACCGAGGTATCCCAATCATAAAAGTCTGTATTACTAATCAGTTACATTAGCGTTGGAAACGCTTGGCACACATGTCTGCACTTATGATAGGTTCACCTTTGAATATGGAACAGTCAATGTGGGCACCCCAGTGCCCTAAAACTTAGTTTGTAGAACAGTTCGTAACTACACCCTCACCCCGGAATTAATCGTCCCAATTAAATCCACTGTTCCTCGCAGAGTTAAACAGCAGGGTTAACGACACTACCCACTGCTACCACAGACCTCTTCAGTTGCTCCACTTGCTTCGCATAGTGACGAAAGAAAACTCTGGAAGACTTCCAGCCAGTGTATGAGCGAAGATGTTCAAAATTCATACTATTAAAGAAATTTAAGGATGAGGCAACTTTCTTCGGATCGTGACCTGCGGGTGTACTGTCTGGATCCGTTCTGCGAATAAAATAGGTGATTTTCGCCTTGTTTCAGTGATAAATTTGAGCCTAATGTTTCTCCCCTGAATAGTTGACCACCCCTGAAGTCTGAAGTTCTACAAAGATAGATCTTTAGGCATTCCACTGGACACAGAGATGCATCTTCTTTCAGAGGTCAGATTCTCCAGGGACCCCACTTGTTGGTGGGTAACTCGTTCTTGGCGAGAAACGTAGGATCCGGAAACAGGTTCAGTTCTCCCCCATCCAAGAACTGAACACGACCTTCCTCTCTCGAGAGGGCTACAATTTCACTAACCCTGGCCCCCAACGCGAGTGCAAACAGGAAAATAACTTTTTGGGTCGAATCCTTTAAAGCACACTCCTCATTGTTCAACAGCGAAGCGAAATGAAGAACTTTATCTAAAGACCATGAAATGGGCTTTGGAGGTGCTGATGGTCTGAGCCTAGCACAGGCTTTCGGAATTTTATCAAAAATATCGTTAGAGAGGTCGACCTGGAAGGCATATAAAATGGGTTTTGTCAAAGCAGATTTACACGTTGATATTGTGTTGGCTGCTAACCCTTGACCATGGAGGTGGATGAAGCAAGATAAGCAGAAGTCCGTCGAGATCTTTTGCGGATTCTTCGCCTTGACAAAGGCCACCCATTTTCTCCATGATGACTCATATTGCCTTCTAGTAGATTTGCACTTATATTCCTCTAGGAAGTCTATACTGTCTTTCGAAATCCCGAAACGTTTTCTCACCGCTAGGGAGAGAAAATCATGAGCTGCAGGTTCCGGGTTTTCTGTGATGAAGCGCAGACAGTCGACTTCTGAACTCGCTGAGTCAGAACTGGATCTGGTAACTGTAGACACTTCAGCCGTAGTTCCAATGCCAGAGGGAACCACGCGCTGTTCGGCCACTTGTGAGCCACTATTGCCGCTACTCCCTTGAAAGATCTCAGTTTGTTGAGGACCCTCTATAGAAGTTTGTGAGGAGGGAACAGGTAAATCCTGGACCATCTGTTCCAGTCGAGGGACATCGCGTCCACTGCTTCCGCCAAGGGATCCTCGTACGGGGACACGTAAAGGGGTAACTTCTTGTTGTCTTTCGTCGCAAAGAGGTCTATCTGCAGTTCTGGGACTTGACTCAAGATGAAGGAGAATGATCCTGCGTCTAGGGACCATTCCGACTCTATCGGTGTGAACCTGGATAGAGCGTCCGCTGTCACATTGCGGACTCCTTGAAGGTGAACTGCCGACAGGTACCACTTCTTCTTTTCCGCCAGTCGAAAGATGGCCAACATCACCTGGTTGAGTGGTGGTGACCTCGATCCTTGTCGATTCAAGAATCTCACAATCACCTCGCTGTCCAGTACCAACCTTATGTGGATCGAGCGACGAGGGGAGACTTTCTTCAAGGTAAGGAGTACTGCCATAGCTTCCAGAAAGTTTATGTGAAATGTCTTGAATAGATTAGACCAAGTTCCTTGGGCCTTCTTCCGATGAGAATGACCTCCCCACCTCTCCTTCGAGGCGTCTGTGTGAATAGTCAACGAGGGGGGAGGTGGCTGAAGAAGCACCGACTTCTTTAGTTGCCTGACTTTGGACCAAGGCCTGAGAAGCGTACGTAGACGAAGCAGTACTGGTCTTATCAGATCTCTTCGCGCGTTTGATGCATAACTTCTCCAAACTCCGGTTGCATCCTTTAGCTGTGCTCTTAGCACCGGGTCTGTTACTGAGGCAAACTGGAGAGAACCCAGCACTCTCTCCTGTTCGCGTCTTGATATCCTTTCGGAATCCAGAAGTCTCTTGACAGAACCAGCTATCTCTTTCCTCTTCTTCGCCGGGATGGAGAGTTGGTGTGACACTAGGTCCCAGTGGATTCCCAACCACTGGAACTTTTGAGATGGAGAAAGTCGAGACTTTTTTCTGTTGATCTTGAAGCCTAGATGCTCTAGGAACTGGATCACCTGTAGGGAAGCTTGCAAACATTCTGTCTTGGATGCTGCCCACACCAGCCAGTCGTCCAGGTAGGCTACCACCTGGATTCCCTTAAGGCGTAATTGTTTGAGAGCTACGCTCGCAAGCTTCGTGAAGATCCTTGGGGCTATGTTTAGCCCGAATGGCATGGCTCTGAAGGCGTAGAGTCTTCGATGTAGCTTGAACCCTAGGTAGGGGGAGAGTTGACGATTGATTGGAACGTGCCAATAGGCGTCTGACAAATCTATGGAGACGGTATATGCCCTCTTGGGCAGTAAGGTCCTTATGTGTTGCAGTGTTAGCATCTTGAATTTGCAGTTCACTATGAACTTGTTGAGTGGCGACAAGTCCAGAATGACTCTGAGTTTTTCTGAGTCCTTTTTGGGAACACAAAACAGGCTCCCTTGGAATTTGATGGACTTTACCCTTCGGATTACTCTTTTCTCCAACAGTTCTTGAATGTACTCCTCCAGAACGGGGGTGGAGTGTTGGAAAAATCGAGGGCACGGGGGTGGAGTGCTGTACCAGCTCCAACCCAGTCCATTCTTGAGTAGGCTGTGGGCCCAGGGATCGAAGGTCCACCGATCCCGAAAATTCTGAAGTCTCCCTCCTACCGGTATCATCTCACTTTGGCTGCTGTTGCCCTGAGGTCTTTCCTCCTTGACCGCGACCACCCCTGAATCCCCTCCCCCTTGAGGGGCATCTAGACGAACCTCTGGCTGCTCCTCTAGGCTTCGCTCGAAAGGTAGTTGACTGCCCTTCGAACGCTGGGTTAAATGCCGGAGACTGCGTCGACACGGCTTGGGGTACCCACTGGTACGTGGTCGGGGTTTGTGCCACCATCTGGGGCACTGTAGGCATAGGAAGTTGTTGCTGCTGCTGCTGTCTGAATGGCTTGGCTGGCCGAGAGGGTAGCCTAGTCTTCTTAGTCTTCCTCTTTGGTTGGGGACCCTCATCCGGGGAAGACTTTCTCTTGAGAGATAGGCCCCACTTCTGGAGAAGGTTTCTATTCTCCGTGGCGGCCTTATCTACAACCTCCTTGACCGCTTCACTAGGGAAGAGGTCTTTGCCCCAAATGCTGGAGGAGATTAGCTTCCTTGGCTCGTGCCTCACCGCAGCCGAGGCGAACACGAACTCCCTACAAGCCCTCCTAGCTTTGACGAAGCTATAAAGGTCCTTCGTCACTGTGGCTAGGTGTGTCTTAGCCACTACCATAAACATTTCATGGACCTTGGGGTCACTTGCCATTGTCTCCAGAGTCGTTTGATGAGACATTGAGGCAGCAAGTCTTTCTTTTGTCTCAAGCTCCCTGCGCAAAAGAAAGTCAGACAGCTTGGGGAGGTTCTCACCGAACTGACGTCCGGCAATATCAGCCTCCAACTTCCCGACTGAGAAGGTAAGATGGACGTCCTTCCAGTCCTTGTGGTCCATGGGTAGGGCCAAAGACAGAGGTTTACACTCCTCCAAGGAGGGGCATGGCTTACCTGCCTCGATTGCTTTCAGCACAGCCGTAAACCCTTTCTGCATAAAGGGAAAGGCTCTAGAAGGAGAGGACACAAAAGAAGGGTGCTTCTTACTCAAAGCAGGTACCTTTGAGTTTGTGAAGCCCCTCTCTTTCATCGAGCCTGACAGTAAAGCTTGAGCCTTAGCGTGGTCCAAAACTATGACCTCCTTCGGCTCCGTTTCTTCCTTTGAGGCTGGTTCCTTCCTTACACGGACATAACAGTCTGGATATGACTCCTTGCTGGGCCAGAATTCCACCTCCTCAAGGGGGACTGAGCCCAACTTCTCCGAGACGATTTTTCCCGTCGTCATAGGCATGTGCTCGGCATCTGAGCACAAGGGAAGGTCTTTCACGCTGAGCTTCTTCTGGGGCCCACGTGATGCTGCAAGTCTCCGCATCTCCAGCTTCATTGCAGCAGCCTTCTAATTATTTTCCCTCTGCATCTGTTGGATCATTCCAACGATGGAGGAAAGGGTCTTTCCCAGCTCATCTGGGAGAGAGGACGATGTTGAGGGAATAGGTTCAGGGGCCTGAACCGGAGTAGCCGACACCTCGTCGAACTCTTCCTCTTCATTGTCTGGAGCCTGCTCTTCTTCCTGGTCTTCTGCCAGAAGGTCTTCTTCCAAACGCTCGGACACCTCCGACATACTATCTTCCAATTGGATGTCCTGCAGGGCGTCCGCGACTTAAGCATCCACCGGGATCTGAACCAACGGTATCTCCGGTTGAGGCTGGGGAATCACTGCCTCAGCCGACGCCTTGGGGAAAAGGTAAGCCCTCATCTTCTCACTTGGAAGATAGGGCCCAGAAGTGTTCTTCTGAAAGCCCCTTACCCAGGTACGAAGCTTCTCCCTTGCTGCGTCCCTTGACTCCACCGTCTTAGGGGAATCAAAAGCCTCAGTAATCAGGTTTGTGCACACGGTACATACCTGCAGGTCCCAATACCGGAGATCACCTTTGGAGACTGCGCATGCTGCGTGCCTCCTACACAAGTCATGTCCGCAGAAGTTCTTGCTACGGACGTTGCAGAAAACGCTTCCACACTTCGGATGGTCCTCCTGTAAAGAGAAGAAAATTCCATGAGTATCAAGTGAACTACGTATCACTGGATATACATAGCTTAGCATAACTAAACTAGAAAGGAAAGACACACACTTGTATTTCCCGCACAGTCAATTGCTGCAACCTTCCAGATAATAAAATTGTATGGTTAATCTATTCTAGAGCGACCAATAAATAATTTCCAGAGGAAACAGGTGTAGCTCACACCCAAATAAGTGATTTTAAAATGCTGGATAGTAGACAAGAAAGAACTAACTTTCTTTATCTGTAAGGTTACACCAAAGGGCTGTGCAAGACAACACAAAAGTGTTAGAAAAACTTAGTGTTGTAACAAATACTGTGGCGGGCTGTAAACAAAAACAACCCCCACACCCTTGAATCTTACTTCTGACAATTGTCTCTGCAACACAAACTTTCCCCTGACGTTATCATAAACTGGACTCTTAGACTGAAGGGCAACAAAAACAAAACATGACCTTAAAACTATATTTCTCACAAACTAAAACGCAAAAAAATTCTGCATTCAAAATAAGCTTAACATAGAAACCACCAACAACCAAAATAATTACACGTAAAACAAATCATTAAATTCATAAATATACCAAAAAAACGTAACACCATTCATATAAAACCCTAACAAACTTAAAATTACCCGCACCCCAATACCAATATTTGTTTATGTGTGGACCTCTTGTCCACACAAGGGCCAACAGTCCTTCCAGGCCAATGCCACAACTCTCTGGCAGACGCAACAATCGGTGGCAGACAGATAATTTTGTGGCAATCTGCTACACCTGCCTCACTTGATTGGCAGTCTATATCAGCACTATCATCATCATCATCGTCATAATTTTATAGCCCAAGAACAATCAAATCCGGTTCATTAACGCAATCCAGGTCATTAACAAGCGATCAATCCCAAGAGAAGTTGTATCAAATTCCTTAAACAAGCCAGGTCGTCACCAATCAAATTCAAATAAATCTTCTCCCCAAAGGAGGAATCACGGCCTGCCAAAATAAAAAAGAAAAACACTTATGAACACTCCTAACTAACTGAACTATCGCACTATAATCAAAGATAAATAATAAACTTTCTATCATTCACGAACGCGCCTAACAAAAATGAATAAAAACAGTACTTACTCCGATACAAGAAAAATCACTTAAAGCCGGCTGCCAATGAACAAAAAAATCACAACCGACTCCTGCTACAGTCAAATATCCAATGCTTTTGTCCAAGACATTCATTACCGCCCTAACCTAGCTAAAAAGGTAAACAAACAACCTCAAATATACCGACAGTCTTTCCCACTACAAACAATCATTCGCTAACTACCCTTGTTCTTCGGCGCGCACCGCGGACACACAAACACACACGCACACACAAACACACATACTCTCTCGCGCACGCGCAATCTAACAAAACTAAAGCAAATTAAATTCTCTCTCTCTCTCTATTTGACAAAACTAAAACAAATAAACACACTTTCTCTTTCTTGCGATTTGACAAAACTAAAGTAAATAAACACTCTCTCTCTCTCTCTCTCTCTAATGACAAAGCTAAAGCAAATAAAATGTCTCGATTTAACAATACTAAAACAACTCTCTCTCTCTCTCTCTCTCGATTTGGCAAAACAAAAAAAATAAATTAAAATAAATTCAATCCTCCACAATACTATACTATAGTTTTCTCCCTACAGTATATACTATACTGAAAAATACTGGCTACAGTATAGAAGGTAATGTGCCGGCCGGCACACACCTTAACTAGTTCCAAAGTATAGTACTTATAAACTATAAGGTGAAAGAACGCTGGTTCAAATGCATGTGCTGGCCGGCAGTGACTGGCTGCCGGCCGCCAAACGTAGCGGCCGGCAACTACACAAGATAGCACCCGGCTGCCGGCCGCCAAACGTAGCGGCCGGCAGAACCTCGGTGTGTTTCTATTGGCGGCCGGCAGCTAAACAACAACAGCACCCGGCTGCCGGCCACTGATCGTAGCAGCCGGCAGAACAATGGTGTGATATATAGCCGGCCGGCAAAGGTATACAACCAATGCCAGCCGGCAGCAAAAGAACCAGAGAACTCCGACTGCCCGGCTGCCGGCCACTTAGGCCAGCAGCCGGGCTAGGGTACAAACACTAGTAGAAAAACAAAATGGATGCCGGGATAAGAGACTGTACTGCCTCATAGCCCGGCAACCCGAAAGAGTGCACATAAGGAAGGGGAGAATATAACTTCAGGCTTCCTGACCAATGCCATCTGGCTCTACAGACAAACATGGATGAGAGACCAAGGGAGGTCCGGGCAGCACTCAACGCAGAAGACCCTTGCCGGCCGGCAAGGGACTGAGTCAACCCCACAACCTAACCTATGCTAGGTACAGATATAGAATGACGGACAGGGATGCAATGGCTAGGTCATCACTAAGGAAAGAGGGGGAAAGGGGGAAGAGGGTCCTGCCAACCTTGCTCTAATAATGAATCACCCGCAGCCAAGAAAACTCATCTTAGCCTAGGGGAGATCCGAGGAGGGAGGCCAGCAATACTTGCCAACTCCCTCGGAACCAAAGCAAGGAAGGCGTTCTTATTCACAGAAAAGAGGATCTCGTCCTCCACACCGAGAACAACAACACTGGACTAGTCTGCTAGATCACAAAAAGAAGGAATCATCTCGTACAGAAACCCTCGAAAGTGAACTAAGGAGGCTAAGCCTCCTATGTCTGCTGTCAGCCTAGAAAGGAAGTCTCAACCACAAGCTAGACAGAAACAGACTCAGACTAAGAACTCTGATGTCCTGCCCCTTCCTGAAGCCAGACTTACTGGAAACAGGAAAGAACAGAAACACCCTAATACAGTTGTATCTAAAGTCAATTCAGATAAACCATTAGGGCTAAGCCCAAGGCTTAAGCAGAGGGAAAGGGATTGCACACATTCTCCGAAGAGAAGAGAGCAACCGGGAAGTGTGAGAAAGTATACTAAGGCCCCATAGACAACTAGCCTAGGCGCGAAGAGAATCGATTACCTAAATCACCGAAACTCACTCATATACTATCTTGGAAGAAAATCAACATAATCTTAAATGTATAAAACTGCCTAAAGCTTCAATGAAATTTTAAAACACTCGGAAATCTGAATATCATGCAGGAAAGTACTAGGGCCAAAAGACTAGGCTACAAGGTCTAGCGTAGGCCCGAATCGGCAAATCCTTCGCCAAAACGGAAACACTAAAAGCATCATATAAAGAAAACCTATGTAACGCTGAATAGCTAAAATTATTAAAGCGAAACAGCCGGGAACGTCGCTCTGGCTAACTAAATAACTCATACATAGCGAGCGACAGCGTCCAGGACGCCTCCGGTAGGCAACAGCTCTTGTAACAACGATACCACTATCAAATCATTTTAAAATTACCAAGAGCTTACCTTTATACATAAAAGAAATAATACTCAACTTATCAGGAGCAGAAGAAGTTGGAGAAAGCATTATCAAGTTGAAATAATCCAAGAATTGCGAGATAACACAGGGAAAAAACACCGAGTTGTTGAGCTACGCAAAAAGGAATACAGATGGCGCCGTGAGCGGCGCAATGCACGCTTACGAAACGGGAGAGGAGAGATACCTTGCGAGCGGCTCTCCTTTCTTTCCCGTTTTTCGTTTTCTTGCCAATTGACCCCTTCGAAGGGTTAACTCTGTTCGGGGTGCAGATTGCTATGTGGCGTGTCAAGAATACGTCCTCTGATATTTCGCGATATCCCTGGTTCTTTTAGTAGGGATATTCGCTCCAGGAGTTAGAATTCTGGGTACCTTAAGGTAAATTCTCTGGGAATATCGCCGTAGTTATATATACCCAAGGAAGCTACCCTTTAGGAACTTCCATCAGGACGACATGGCTTGAGCCCAAAAAAGGAGTACAGTACCAAGCAAAAGAAAAAAAGAAAAACAATGTGGATGTTAGGAAAAGCATTTCTCCAAGGAACATTTAGGCATATTATAAAATGACAGACTATAGCAAATCTTGAAGACACTGCATTTTTCAAGGAATTAAAACCATGAACATTTATCCCAGCAGTGACAGACACTATAAAGGAGTGCAAGTCAAAGTGGCTAGTCAGTGAGGGGATTCATCTGCTACCAGTCAGTAACTACCTACACCTCGCTATAAATTTTAACAACCGAGTGTCCAGCTTTGTTGAAATCATACAAGATTCCAATCATAGAATGTGGGTTTGTAATTGTGTAGGAACAAGTATATTAAGCCTATCTTTCAAAAATACTTTCATCCTTATTTTGAACACAAAAAGGTTTTCTTCTACTGCATATCACAATATTCCAGGTATAAACATAACAAAATAATTAAAATGTCATAGCAGAAAAGAATCTTGCAAGTCTGCTCAAGGATATCCCCCCAAAATAAATGACTGGTTTAAACATTAAATTGAATAACTTAGAGAATGTATTCTTACCCTAGCTATACGTTGATTTGCAAGTCTCGTCAGAGCAAGTGACGTGTGGGTATATGGAAGCTGAACTCCTAGACAAGTAGTGTTTTCCAGAGCCACACACTGCGCTGTTGTGTGACAAGCATCAACCTGAAATAAAGGAATTACAGTAGTTAAAAAAAACCTACTTCAACTGGTCACCAATGTAGGCTGAGATAATTAACTAATAAACTACCTCTCTCGGTTTCTCTTTCCCAATTGTCAATCAATGTTGCTAAAATAAAGCTTTTAAAAAGTTTTGTAAGTTACCAAAAGTTTTGATACGCAAGCTAGGAAGACAGTAGTAAGTGTGTTGATAAAAAAAAAAATTTGATATTTTTTCCCCCTCAATACAAACTTTCCATAATTTACAGTACAGTATTTACAATAACACTCCTTACATAAAGCACTTACTAGTCAAAATGACTTAAAAAATTCCCATGTAACTTGATGTAGAAGCATCTGACAGTGCAGTAAGAGATCCAAGTAACTATCCCGAAGGACACTCACTACATCAAAGAATAACAGCCCTGAGGATACTGATGAATGCTTCTTAGCCTCTTCTTTCTAAAGGATTCTAACTAGGAGGGAGATTTATGGCCTACATTCAAAACAGGAGGAATCTAACCCATACGAATTCCATCAACAAAGAGAACAAGAGTGATGACAGATGAACGCATCCGACAAAAATAACCCATGTACCTTACCTTCTTTACAAGGAAACTTCCACATAACAGAAGCATTATGTTCAGATTCCATGAACTACGACTAAATCCAAATCCAAATCCAAAATAGAATCCAAGTCCAAAAACATACAGAAGTCAAAGGGACAGATCCAACAGCAAAACAGAGAGGGAAGATGAAAAGCAGGAGCATCACAACATTCCCTATGGAACTAAGAAACAAAAGCAGCTCGACTCAGACAGGTGGGTGTGTGGATACCCATACTTCAACTATAGTAGTGCCTCAGATTTGGAAGTCGAAGAGGATGACAAGGAAGAGAAGTTGGAGGAGGAAGAAGAATAGTTTCTTCCCCTTTCCAACTCTCCTGTCAGGTTCAGCAAGCAGAGGTGTTCAAGTCTGAGAGACCCAGACAACCATGCTCCCCAAGGGGAGAAACCACAGGGGTTGTTCCAAAAGGAACCAAAACACTGGGGAACACTGTCACGGGAGAGGGGTAACACACTAATCGGGGAATGTAAGCCCCATACCCCTCAAGCACAAGCATTGGGGTGAAGGCACAGGAAGTGGGGTGTAAGTGGAAACCAGGTCAGGGGAGATGCATGGAAAATCCCCCTTACCAGCATGGGCGATCAAGTCCTTTTGGCCTCGGAACGCTCTATGCCCAAAAGGGGGAACTGCAGACATCACGGGAGTGGCCGACACCGCGGAAACACTGATCGTGGCCTTCCCTAATAGCATCATCAAGAGAGACACTGGCATTGGGGAGCCTACGTGAAAGATATAAAGAGGCCAAAACCTTCCTTAGGTTACACTCGTCGTTGTCAGTGGTAGCAAAATTGGAGAAGTTTACAACCTCTGATGGGGTGTGGCAAACACTGTGGGAACCTAACACGCCACCAAAATTTGAAAGGCTCATGACGCTCACTCCCCCGGCATTGAGTCAAGGGTAAAAATACAGAAGTGGTTGCAGCAGACGCACCCAATCCGTGGAAAGAAAAACCAAACCTCTCTTCCTCCCCCTCAAAACTTATACCTGACACTGTATAAGCTACAACTCACACTCAGCAAATGGGAATGATTGCGAACAATCATGGCTCTAAAAAGAAGCACACAAGAGTGTAAATCTAAAACCGGTAAAAAAAAAGCCAGCTGTACAGGCCATCCTCCCACATACGAGAGTCTTGCTTCACATCATAACAATCAATAGCAAGCATTCACTTCCTGAAAGAAAAAGAAAACAAAAAGTTCGATTAAGGGTGCACCAGTAAGTTTGGTTTTGTGCACCAGTAAGTTTGGTTTTGATGCTGCAGAAAACAAAATTGGACAGGCACAGGGGCAGGGCATCTCGCCCTCGCAGACTTGCTCCCACCTCTTGCTTAAGTGCTCAATGGCCATCCAGCTTCCACTAAAAACATATTCCCTACCTAAAGAACAATGGTTTGTATTCTATGCATTAACAAATATAATTTTCCTACCTAACACAGTGTGTTTTGAACAAATTCAACAATTTATTTCTACCGATTGATGAGTATTCTTTATAGATACTGGACCCTATGGAAAATAACAATAATGAGGACCTACAGAGAGAAATTGGAATTCTTAGGGGAATACACAGAACAAGTAAATTAAGGGAAGCTGTCTAGCCTAACCTATGGGCCATGTTCTACTACTTACTTACTTGCTCACAGGTGGGGGAAGGAGCTTTGTACTCCTGTAACCAACCCCTCACTTCCCTAAGCTCTCACACACTGATGATAACCCCTCTGCGAGGGGAAACACAGAACAAATAGGGAAAACCATCTAAACCACACCTGCCTAACCTAACCTAGTTGGCCAGGTAATCCTCTGACCCCGGTTCTCATCCATAATCTCACTTACGGTGCCACAAAACTCCCAAACTTGGATAAATAAAAAGTTACGGATTTTGATTCATCATTATCTCCTCTTACGTCTATTGACGCAAACGGCCTCAGTTAGATTTCGCCAGTCATCTCTATCTTGAGCTTTTAAATCAATACTTGGCAAAGGATTTTGATTAGCCCAACAATAACAGCCCCACCACAAATTGATTCTTGATTATTGAAAGCAGTCTTACATTTCTGAACAAAAGCTCCTAAAATCTACACTATCGAAGGAGATACTCGTAGGCCCTAATAACAAAAATGATGGTTCCAACACTTGTGGAACCAGCAGTAAAAAGCAACATTACTTTCCAAGAGAGACAATAAAAGCCATGAAGCATAGTTCCTTTATATTAACTCACATTTGTAACCACACCATCACCTTTTTTTAGTTTTTTGAATTTGTAGAGTAATTGTTTGTCTGTCTTCCAAAAAAAACTGAGGCAGCCACACTTAGGACACTTCACACTTATAGATAGCACTGAATAGTCATGAAAAAACTTGTAAACTTGTTCAGAAGTTGTGATATAATCTCCTTAAAACCATCTAATAACATAAAAGTAATACAGTATTGCATGATGTACCCTAGCAGTACCAGCTGAACTCGGTTGAGTCCCTTGTTAGGCTGGGAAAAACGTAGAGAGTGGAGGTCCCCTTTTTGTTTTTGTTTCTTTGTTGATGTCGGCTACCCCCAAAAATTGGGGGAAGTGCCTTGGTATATGTATGTATGTACCTGCAAATAACACACGTCTGCACTACAGCAAAGATGAATGCTAAAATTCAAATCAATTGGTTAAATCTTGAAACAAAAGAACCATACTGACAATTCAGTACAAAAAGAAAGAAGACAATCCAGCATCTTTACCCACAAAGCATCAAAAATGAAAAAAAGACAATCTAAAATTCTTACTAAAATGCATTAAAAAAATAACAATCCTACCGAAAGCAACACCTTTTTAGGTGTCCTTGGGATTCAGAAAAAATCTGTGGGCACAACAATATTCATTGGCAAATATCTCAGTAATAATGAATTTCCATTAGATTAAAGTAAGTTTCTCATATCAACCTTTTGAGAAAATATATAAACAAGGTAAACGAAATTTATTATTAGGTCCTGGTTGAAACTGTCATTTTAATCAAAATATATATATAAAAAAGCAGTAAACAAAGACAAAAAAATTAGAACAATTCACATAAGTTTATGAGGTAAAAAAAAAAAAGCTGTAAATACAAAACAATAAAACTAAAATCATTCTTGAAACGTACATCTTTTTCCTCGTTAAAATATATTAACAAGGTAATTAAATATTTGGTCTTGGTTGAAGCTGTAATTTTACTGAAACTATGTCACAAACTCAGTAAACCAAGACAAAAAAAAATTGGAATTCATAAAAGTTTATGATGAGGTAGGAAATTTGTAAAAATAAAAAAAGCTGTAAATAAAAAAAAAAAAAATTAAACTAATATAATTCATAAAACTTACATCTTTTTCCTCGTTAAAACTCGCCGGGAATCTTCCGTCGGGTGAAACGGCAAAGGGATCACCTGGGAACCTTGGACTAACATGTTCTACCAATTTTTCATTCCGTTCTGTTGCAAAGGACACTGTAGTTGGTCCTTTTGTTGTAAATGTTGCATTTGCTACAGATAAATTAGCAAGTGTTTCGTTGGCTACAGATAAATTTGTAATTGTGTTGGGTCGAGATGTAACATCAGGTGTCCCCTCTTCGGTTGTAACGATGGAAGCGATGGTATCATTCTCCTTTGCCAACAACGAATTACCCAGGAGAAGAATTAAAATAAATTCTGGAGCCATTGCCCTGAAATTTATAAGGGGTTTATGAGCAATTATGTATGAAAAAATTCGCAATACAGTGTCTTGCATTACTCAAGAATACTGGACAAGTAAAAAAAAATTTCTGAAAGCTCTTAAACATAATACAGTAATAACCTACAAACTACCGAAGCGATGTGTGAACAAAAGTATACTTATGACGTATTATCAAACAGATATTAATATCCAATACAGTACCTTGACTTCAAAGTCTAATTCTATTCATATTTTCTCTAAAAGTAAAGACAACTTTACAGTAGGATTATTACAGAAATTATTCCCCAAAATGACTTTATAATGTCCCTCGCATTTTCAATGCCATTTTCATAATTACAATATACCATATAAAATACCGTACTGTATAATGTACGTACTGTACTGCATAGGCAATTCATAACTAACATAAGCTAGTTACATTACATGAACAAGGTACTATATTGTAATGGGGGGGGGGGGGGGGTAATCATATTTTTCCAGCAGCAATAGGATCTGTTTGTTTAAACATTTACCTGTTTAACCCTTTTACCCCCAGGCTATTTGGAAATTTCCAACCCTTAACCCCCAAGGGGTTATTTTTTTCCCAGCACATTTTGCAGTATATTTTTTTTAAATTGCTCTAACAGCCTTAATTTTTGTCATAGAGAGGTCAGGTTGGTCTCATTCTCTTGGAAAATGCCTGAATTTTCTAAAAAAAAATGATCAAAAATATGAAAAAAAAAATTTATAGCATTTTTTTGCAAGGACGTACCGGTACGTCCATGGGGGTAAAGGGATGGCTTTTGTGAAACGTACCAGTACGTCCTTTGGGGGTAAAAGGGTTAAATGTAAACTCCAGAATATACTGCAGAACCTTTGCACTAAAATATATCAGATGAGAGAAAAGCAATGCTCCATAAAAGGAAACTATAAATTATTTCAAATGAAAATATTAAATGTACAAAACTACACACTGTATAAATTGCATTCTTGCTACCAACCTGAATTTCTGTATTTCTATTAATTACTGCAATTTACTTTATTAATTTTTAGATCTAAAATTGACTACTTCTAATATATATATATATATATATATATATATATATATATATATATATATATATATATATAATTATATATATATATATATATATATATATATATATATATATATATATATATATATAATTATATATATATATATATATATATATATATATATATATATATATATATGTAAAATATTTCTGCTTAGAAACCTGTGATATAAAGAGTAGTCCATGATAAAGATTTACAAAAATATGTTTAAATATTCATGAAAATACGAAGGTAGAATCATAACTAAAAAAAATATCATTCAATGTTAAAGATATCAATTTGATATAAAACTGGTTATTTCAGTTCACTATAACTGTAGCTTTAATGAAACAGGCTGATAACTGGTTTTGCTGTTATATTATTAAAGATTCACTTTTAACAGTACCTATTAGTGTCTGTATAAATTTATGAAGACTGTAATCACAGTACTAATAATAAAGTCTAGTAATTTAATACAATAATAATTACATTATTCTTGCCCCATTTTAAGCATAATACATAATTCAATTTTGAAATATTTAAGCCGGTCATGTAAATTCTTCAATTTATTCTGATGTCTAATCAAGATGTTATATTCCTACCACTAAAACTTATTAACTGTACAGTACTGTACTTTAATATACAATATATTATGTAGTTCCTTCAATGGTCAATTTTTCTGAATTTACTGACACTTTGTTTCAAAAACAATGAATTGTTATCCTGTCCTTCAGTTTTAACCAAAGATATTAATACATTGTTGCTTTAAATGTCCTGTTATTTACTGTAAAGTACAATTGTACAACATATCCTGACATTTACAGTAAAGTACAATTGTACAATATATCCTGTCATTTATTGTAAAGTAAAATTGTACAATATATCCTGCCATTTACAGTATAGTACAATTATACAATATATCCTGTCATTTATTGTAAAGTACAATTGTACAATATATCCCGAAATTTACAGTAATTATACAATATATCTTGTCATTTACTGTAAAGTACATTAATACAATATACAGTATTCAATACCTAAGCAGAAAATATTCCTTTAAAATCCATAAATTTCATTACTAAAAGCACGAACATGGCTGAATATACAGTACATTTATTATCATAAATGTATAATAAACCCTGATTTTACAAAAACCAGTAAACAATATTGGGTTCTCTAAAGAAAATGTAAGTTAGTATTACCTGAATTTTGTACAATTTGTTTACAAAACATTTCATACAGACGTCTGCATATATAAAAACGCACAATTTCTTATTTTTCTAAATTTTGGTATGTCCCATTATTTTTGGGTGCAATAAAGCTTTTGATTCGTACGTTGTTCCTTCTTGCAAGCTACTGGCCTACGCAGCCTTAAAACACCTTTTCTTACTTACATTACTCACTTTGACGGCTATTTTTCCGGTCCTATACAGCAGGGAAACCTTACTCTCTACAGGACATCCACAGTCATTTCATCTTATTCGTTCAGTTAAAATAGTTGCACAGTCGACGTTATTCACCAATTGATAAGATTCCAATAACTATATGCTAAAGTATCAAGATTTGATGCGTCATTCATCCAAAGATTAAAAACTCCACAAATAACTTAGGTATTATTGTACTGTATTACAGGGTAATGTAACATAGGGAAAAACCTACTTTTTCTCTATAGAAAAATATCACTCTTTCCTGTCGGAAATGAAGTTTCAGAAATAGATATATCTCTATCCACCGAAAATGGGGGCACCCCAGTGGGAACTCGGGGTTTTGGGTGAGGAAAACATACTGGGAAAATAAAAACTTTACCATAACTTATTCATTTTTTCCATGATAATAATCTCAATGAGTTCACTGTAACAAAGCCACTTTTGAACATATAAATAACAAGTATACAATAGCAGTAACCTACAAGCTATGCAATAAACTGGGCTAGCCAATGGTAGCTTAAAAAGAAAGTTGTAAATAAGGTTAAGCTACCAGTGTTGGGAAACTATTGCCTAACCCAAGGATATTTAAGAGGAAATTTCTTACCCAAAATATCAATAATCACTTCAAAGCACTGCTGTCTCCAGCTTCATTTGCAGAATGCACAAAGGAATTATTTGACATCTTAAATTTCCCGACGACCCGCATGCCTTTATGAAAGGGACCAGGGTCCTTTCAGGGTCCTTCCTTCCTCTTGGGGTAATTCTACTTTCCCGTAACGTGAAATCACTTCCATATAATTAAAAACACCACATATTTTACATACCTGTAGTCACTAAAATAATTAAAGCCTATTGCTTGTAAACAACGGTGGCTTCATTTCGTTAAAAGTTGACTGGAAATGACTGACTCAGATTTCCTTTTAACTGAGAAGCGGACCACACACATCGTCTCTGTTTGGAGTTCGATTCGTCTGTTTGAGTTTTTAGTATGTACTTTTTATCTCAATTAACGCTTTAAAAGAGCAAAATGTTTTGTTCAAATTATAATTTATACATTTAATAATATTATTCTTATAAACTTTTTGAAAATTATTTGTATTTAAAGCTCTTCAAAGATTATTTTGTAGTCTAAGTCATATCGATACATCGAAATGTTTGTTGTTGGCCACCCACATATCATAGAAAACGAACCAACTCCAAATCTATATTTTATCAGTGACTATGGTATTTTTTAAAAGAGGCTTTCACCATTAATTTCTTACGTCTTTTAGTTAACAATGATAGTCTATATTATAATTGAAAACGGGGAAAATACATCTCCTGACATGCCATTAGATTTATATTCTAATAATAAATAAAACTATGGTATCAGAACTGTCATAACAGAGGAATGAAATAGGAAAATCCTGACATCAGTTTCAACACATTTCTTTATGACCCCAAAGCTTATAATTTAAGGCTTATCATGATAAGCGTTGTAGGTAATGAGCCACAGAATGATTATAGATTGTAAAGGAGAATAAAAAGTAAATAATTTATTTGGCAAGCCCCTCCCATTTCTTCCTTACTAAAATTTAAATTAGATATATCATGATCAAAATTAGAAACGCGATAGAAGGCGTAAAAGTATACTACATAATACATTAGAATAAAAAGGAAAAACTAAATTTATGTTAAAGTTTTGACAATAGATAATATAGTAATAGAGAGATAAAGATAGTAAGAAACCTAGAATTATTAATGGATGAGCATCTTGAAATGGAAGATCATATTGTCATCTAGGATTAGGACAACTTGCGGCATATGCTGCCTCTTTCTAACTTCCTTGGAACAAAAAGCACGAGGATACTCTAGCATAAACGGGGATTTTAAAGGTTTAAAGACCCCTAATAAATGGCAGAGATAAAAGCCAATGATAATGCCATGGCAAGAAGGACAATACCTTGAAGACTGACCATATAGGCCTATACATATGATCAGCGCCAAAGCTCCCACTCCACCCAAGCTAGGACAAGGGAGGGTCAGGCAATGACTGCTGATGATTCAACAGGTAGACCTATAGGATCCCCCAACCCTCATCCTTAGCTCACACGGATGGTGAGGTTGCAGACACTATAAGAAACCAACGAGTTTGAACGGGACTCGAACTCCAGTCATGTAAAAAATTGACATTTATTCCCCTTGAATAAAAGTATTCTTAGTTTTAAGGGTGTTCGTTTTCTAATGTATTTCCCATTTTCTATGAATATATGTTTAAAATTTGATTATTTTACTCCACAGAAGTAGTTTTATCATATTAACTATATCAATGAGTTTGTATGAATTAGTATAATAATATCTAAAGTAATAAGCTAACTTTCTTGCAAATTTTATCCATCTAGATCAGATAAAATGACGTAACATCCCATTGTTGTCAAACTTCTTCCTGTGGAGATTATATCTATTGTTTGATTATTGAAAGGGCACATGCCAGTAATTTAAACTTGCCTTCTGGACGAAACCCCCTTTTTTTCTGTGTATGTTGGGTTACGATTAGAGCACTTGATGTTTATCTTTAAATTGATGTTATGTTACGTAACCCTGTAATTTTGTAAATGTGACAACATTGTACTCCTACCGAGCTTTCTTCCAGGGTCGAAAGGTGAATCTAGGCCTCTTTGAGCAGTTAACTCCAAAAGGCAAGTAATTAGAAGATATTCTCGTGAATCCGACGACCATCATCACCTCGTGAACCATCGCATCATCATTGCAGCAATGTTCTTATAAGAATACTCTGTAATCCCGTTTGATATTTGTTTAATTTTTATCAAGTAACGTAAATTTTGTTCATTTGTGTTAATGTTAATGTTCGCTCTTTAACGTAACTCTGACGATTTTTGTTTGTGTACTTTAAATATTAAATATATGTCAAACTTTTTAATTGAGTCTTTGTGAACCCGTGTGGTATCACCCCCAAAAGAATCGGTGCAGGAAATATAGTTTTGAATCAAAGGTATAGTAAACGGCAGATGTCTCTTAAGTAAGTGTGTTTCTCAGTTATGTAACTTGGCCTCGTGCGAAGTTTGTGCACGAGGGTTTACAGGTAAAAAAGTTAATACATGTGGTTGTAAATAACCCAGTATTTCACCACAAGTCACGCAGATTGGCAAGCAGGAACATTTCCAATTGACGTTATGTCGAGAAGTTATGAACTTGTGGTAATGATCACGATATCTAGACAGTGCCTTATATATCCACTGGAAAAGATACACATATAACACCTACATTTACAAAACAACACATGTCTTGGGTTAAGTTATCTTGTTTGAGGGTACACTCGGGCACACTATTCTATCTTATTTCTCCTCCTCTTGTTTTGTTGAAGTTGTTATAGTTTACATAGGAGATATTTATTTTAATGTTACTCTTCATAACATATTCTATTTTCCTTGTTTCCTTTCCTCACTGGGGTATAATAATAATAATAATAATAATAATAATAATAATAATAATAATAATAATAAAAATTGCCTGTTAGTGACTTGCTTACTGGTACTTCGTTAATGATTATTCAATTACTGTTAATTGCCTATACGAAGTTATGAAAGAAGAAGATAATACAAGTACTACTAGATAGACTGCAACGGTTTAAAATTTGAATTCTTTGTCAATAAAATTCTAATTTATTTTGATAATAACAAGCAAAAGTTTAACCACTTTATTCTTTGTTAATAACCCTTTAATTTGTTTTGCTGTGAAAGCAAAATTTTAACAATTTAATCCTTTGTTAATAAAATATTCATTTAACTAATAGAAAGCAAACGTTTAATAATTTTATTTATTTATTTATTTATTCTAATAAAATGGTCTACCTCTAGTCTACTGGACTTATAAATGCTGTGGAAGCAGCAAGCATTTCTTACAGGATGTCAAATCTTTACACATTGAAAGATACGTAGGACTTTTGTTTACACTGCACTGTGGAGAAAAGGGTAAAAAATATTTTCTTCCTATGACCATAGGGATGGCTATTATAAACGGGACCACTAAATACAGTGTGTATCATAGTATGGAAAAACCCTTTAAATGCATATCCTAACTACTATTTACAACATATAATGACTTTGAGGCGCTGTCTTCAAAGCCCTTTGGCAAGATAAATCTGTTTTGCGACAATTCTCTTTATAGACCTACCCCTCCATTGTCGTGAATGGTTTCCCTCCTTTACCATAGTTCCTTCTTCGTAACATTCTATAACCTATAGTATATTATAATCATTATTATTACTAGCTAAGCTACAACCCTAGTTGGAAAAGCAAGATGCTATAAGACCAAAGGTTTCAAGAGGGAAAATTAGCAAAGTGAGGAAAGGAAATGGGGAAATAAATAACCGATATAAGAAGTGATGAACAATTAAAATGAAATACTCTAAAAACATTAACAACATTAAAACAGACATAAACTATAAAAATAATGATGTCAGCCTGTTCAACATAAAAAACATTTGCTACAAGTTTGAACTTTTGAAGTATATCTTCATAGTTGTAAGGCAGTGACAAAAAAGCCAGTTTGATTTTAAATTCAATGTCTCATGGTGTTAGTTGGGATGTGATTTTGCAAGATCCAGTTTCTTGTGGGGATGGGATTTTGGGAATGAGATTGTGGGGATGAGATTGTGGGGATGAGATTGTGGGGATGGGATTGTGGGGATGAGATTGTGGGGATGGGATTGTGGGGATGAGATTTTGGGGATGAGATTGTGGGGGATGGGATTTTGGGGATGAGATTTTGGGGATGAGATATTGGGGAGGGGATTTTGGGGATGATGTGGCGAAATTTCACCGGTTTACTAAATTGCCCGATGTACTGGGCGGATCACAAGGCCTTGAAGAGGCTAACCTCTCAAAACCATTCAGGAATTAAGTAGAATACGGCTATATTTTAACAAATTTATTATAAAAATAATCATCTAATACGAGAGAAATACAAAAGATAAACCTTTACTCGACATACAAAGAGACACTTGACTTAATGATCACATGCGTTACTGAAAAAAAACTAAGTCCGCACCGAACTCAAAATTAAGCAAAATTAATTAAACATTTAGTAAGTTACCTCGATAAACGCCTTACCGAGACCTTTTTACGTATTTTACAAAACAACACTGATCCCCTGGCACAAGGATCGATTAAATATTTACGGATACAAATTTTACACAACTCTAGCAAAACCTATATGGAAACCGACCTGGGTACAATAGGGGGGGGGGGGAGAGAACAATTAAGGACTTACTGTGGTTGGGGACGTCGGATCAAAGAGGCAGAGCTGGCCTCTGCAACCCCCGACGTCACCTTTTTCCCGCATTTTTTTCTGAACCTAAATTTCTAGATTGGATTTTTTTTATCATGTTACAATAAAATGACATTATATTTCTTAATCTCAAATTACAAGTGGTCGATTTCTTTAGCCTCAGCGCCTCCCCTACCAGGCGGTTGCTCTTTTGGTTCTAAAATATTCTCGTCTTGAACCACATTCATTTGCCCGCGAGTTCTCTTCTCTCCCTCCAATTTGACGCAACGTAGGTGGAGTTAAATGGCGGGAATTTTGATTGATCAGTTCGAAGTGCCTGACATCCTCCACGTCCCAAAATAAGGAGCGATGAAACGTCGGTCAATTGGACAAGGCTGGACTCGGGGTGGGGGGAGTGACTTACTCCGAGAGACTGTTAGGCTCGCTGCGTAGCGCTCCGCAACGACTCGAACAGGGTACACATAATGTACAACACACAGCAATGTTACCCCGGGGCAATAAACTCTTACAGGTGTACACAAATTAATAATCTACATGTTCCCATACAACAGCTCAAATTAGGCAATGGGCCTAGCAATTGAAATGTACTTGTGTATAATACATATAAGGAATCAAATGGAACATCAGAAATTAGCGGTAATGTACACATACATATTACAGAATTCAAATGGCAAAGCAAGTAGGCAATGGGCCTAAAACAAACCAAGAATAGCAATGGAAATGCATACATGACAATTCAAATGCAAAGGCAATTAGGCAATGGGCCCAAGACAATCAGAAAATGGCAAAAATAGCAATGGAAATGCATACATAACAATTCAAATGTAAAGGCAATTAGGCAATGGGCCTAAGACAATATGAAAATAGCAATTGAAACGTATTCACACAATACCAAGTTCAGTCTGCCTTTACTCACATTAATCGATACTTATATAGCGCTGCTACATACAGGCTATTACTTGATGGAGTACAAGAGGGAGGGGCTGGTTCTGTGCAACGCTCGGTCTGTACGCACGAGAGACCATCCCGTCCCCGTTCTCCACGCCCTACGCACTTCCAACTTCCGCAGATTCATGCACACCTCACAAACTCCACCCTCCCTTCCTTCCAGATAGGACACTCCCCTTTTTCACTCATTGTTTACAGCTACGTTTTATATATCGTCACCTTTCAGCAGACAGTCCATCAGTTCTCGCTGTTTCGCGGCAGCCCTTCTCAATGGGCGTGCAGAACGTCCTTGTGCGTTCGTCTGCTCTGATTCAGTTTCCTTTTCACTTCTCTCACTAACTGCATAGTTCTCACCTTTCTCGTCGTTGTCGTCCGTTCCTGTGGCTGGTTGTTGAGTTGTCGTAGCTGGTGCCATATCCTGGTCATCCCCAGACGTCTCCACTATCCCTGGCATTCCTGCTGTCGAACTGTACGCGCCCTCTTCTCCGTCATCGCCGTCGTCGTCTTCTCCTCCATCGTCATCCTCAGAGGGGGCTATTTCTAGGGGAACCAGGTGGCTGACAGCTCACAGCGACTCAACACCCTCGAACAACACTTTGGCCGAACGCACGACTCCGTCGTCGTCAGGATACGTCTCCACGACACGTTCAAGAGGCCATGTAGCTCTTTTCTTATTCTCTTGTTTAACTAGCACGATGTCTCCGGGGTGCAGCTTGGAGGGTTTCCCGGACCGACAGTCGTGCCGGGCTCTCGAGGCACTCAAGTATTCCCTTCTCCATCGTTCTCGGAAGGCCTTCAATGAATCTGTCAGTCTTATGTAACGATCACGTAGCTTCCGAGAGGTGAAGGTTGCGTTGAGATGGTCGTCCGGCAAGATTGGTGCCATGAGGTGGACTTGGTGTCCTCTTAGCAAATGGGAGGGGGTGAGGACTTCATCCTCGCGCTCGTCACCGCTGTACATAAGCGGCCGATTGTTCACCACTGCTTCTGCTTCTTTCACGAGGGTTAGCACATAGGCGTCCGGCAGGTACTTCTTTCCGAGGGCTATCTGGAGGGTCCGTTTCGTTACTCCTATCAAACGCTCGAAGAACCCACCTTTCCAAGGTGCACGGGGCGTCTGAAACCGCCACTTTATGCCAGTTTTCCTCAAGAATTGCTGGACTTCATCTTCTTCGTAAAGTCCCTGAAGTAGGTGGCTGGCAGCTTTGAAGGTTTGATGGTTATCGGACATGATGAGCTGCGGGGCACCATGGGTGGCACTAAACCTTCTTAGTGCTAACACGAATTCTTCTGCTTCCAAGGAGGGACAAAAGTCAAGGTACACAGCTCTGCTAGCCATGCAGGTTATGATGAGTATGTATCCTGGCCGCGTTTCGGTCTGTATGGCCGCTGTGTGGTCCACTCCGACTGCTGTGAAGGGTTTTGTGAGGGTGATCCTTTCCTTTGGCAGGGGGGGGGGGGGAGTGGTGGTGGCTGTTTCGTGAGAGGTTGGAAGGCTAGCTTGCATTCGGGACATTGTCGCATGGTTCGCTTCGCAATGGAACGTAGACCCGCTACCCAACATTTCTGTCGAAAGATACCTATTAGAGTATTCACCCCACAATGCAAATGTAACTGATGTAAATAATTTAAATACATCCTGACTAAATGCCCTTTGGCTGGCAAGAGAATTAACTGATCAGTTTCTTCTACGCGGGACACTCGTCCCCTGGTGCAGATGAGATTATCTACTAAGACTAGATTCAATTGTCTGACAAAATTAGCAACTTCACGAGGGGGTCTGACTCCGCCCTCTAAGTAGGCATAAACGGTAGGCAAATAATGTTTTTGCTCTAATTGGACAACAATACTGAACGGATGCCGTTCTATCTTTGTAAACCTTAAAATTAGTCTGACTACTCTCAACAAGAATTGGAACCCTACTTCCCTTTTCAGGATGTCCCAAATCTCGCCTGGGGGGGTAGGACACATCTCCTCCCTTAACTCTTATACCGCCGCTAATACGTGAGTTTGATGTAGTGGATCTTCCTCCTTGCAAGGAACAGGCTTTCCCGTGGTCCTGAGGAATTCTGGACCGTTCCTGCACAGGGAGTTAACTTGCAATTGTCGAGTCGTTGCACCTCTGGATAGGATATCAGCAGGGTTCTGATGACTAGGGACATGGTTCAGACTGAAGCTACAAACCTGCTGAATAAAAACAATCTCCGCCACTCTGTTAGAAACAAACACATTTTTATGAGACCTGGCATCGGGAGATGCTACCCATGCCAAAGTTACCTTGCTGTCAGTCTACATTACTATTTCCCGTGGCTCGATCAGTTCCTTGAGAGTTCTTGCTAGTCTGCTGCCTAACAACAAGGCCAGTAGCTCTAGCTTGGGGATCGTCAGTTTGCTCATCCCTTTCGAAGTGATCCTCATTTTGCTTGTAATCAAACTTACCCGTTTGCAATCGTCCCTTGCATATGCCACTGCTCCATATGCCTTACTGCTGGCATCGGTGAACACATGGAGTTCTAAACCCCTTTTTCCTATCGATCTTTGAAAGGTGATGTCGCTCACCGCTTTCAAATCATTCAACAATTCACTTGCCTGTTTAGCCTTTTCTTCTCCTAACACGTCATCCCAACCTACATTATCCTCCCATAGTTGTTGGAGGAAAAGTTTTCCCTTTACAAATAATGGGCTTATCAAACCTATCGGATCGTAAATGGAGACTAACAGGGAAAGTACCCTATGCTCCGTAGGCACCCATCCCTCCCCCAACTCACAGATCTTCTTACTTTCTTTCACACACAATCTGTCCACGTCCCGGGCCCATCGCAGCCCGAGCACGTTCACACTCACAGGCTCACTCCACTGTTTCTCGCTATCGAAGGCCAAGTGATTGCTTGCCCACCCTTCCAAGGGCATACCCACCCCTTTTAAGATGTTATTAACAGACTCATGCTCTTGCCTCATATGTTCTAAATCCTCAAATGTGGCCAGATAGTTATCAACATAATAAGATTTTACTAAATCTGGCCGGCCTTCCTCTTTAAAATGACAATTTAATATCTGTTGTAGCAAAAATAGACTAGCTGTGATGCCGAACACCACGACTCTAAAGGCGAAGGTAAGCGCTCGACCAGCTGCCTCGCGCCACAGAAATCGTGTGTATTTGGCATCACGAGGATCTAACAAAACACGATGGAATGCTTTACTTATGTCGGCTAACATGGCATATCGGTTCAACCTAAACCTTATGATTAAACTATATGCTACCTCTACCAAATTGGGCCCAGGTAAGAGACATTCATTCAATGACTTACAACCCTTTGACTTTGCCGAGGCATTGAACACGATTCTAAGGGGGGTGGTACGGCTGTCTTTCTTGACTCCAAAGTGCGGCATGTAATAACCTTCCACTATGGGATTTTTCACCTCAGATATAAAACCTGCTTCGATATATTTGTCTATCACTCCCTGATATTGTTCAAAATATTTGCTATCCTTTCTGAATTTGGTCTGCAACGACTCTAACTGCGCCACAGCGTTAAGAAATAATTGGTTTCTGGCCTAGCATCCGACCCGAATGGTAGGCTAACCCGATATCCCTCAGGTTTTCTCACAACGCTTTGCGATACCTTTCGCATGGCCTCGGCCTCGCGAACAGTGTATTGCTCAGATGGGGCGATGCCAACACGGTCTAAACGCCACCACTCGTCTACATCACACAGATATGGCTCATTCGTGATTCTGCACACTCTCAACGTTCTTACTTGTTCGATCTTTTCCCCTTGGAACAGCCACTGTGGCACCTTCCCGTACGGGGACATACCATTATGAGTCAAGAAGAGATTCATCCCATCTATTTTTTCAACACCTATGATAAAATAGCTAAAATAATCAGCCCCAACTAATATGTGTACGTTCTTCATGGTATCTGATTGGTTTGCTGGATCGGCTAACGTGACTCCCTTGCTCAACAGATGCTGTCTGACCTTTACATAACCAGCGTTATGTATCGGGACGTCCACGTGTTCGTGTGCCACTAACTTCATCCTCACTGTTCTTTTTCCCATCTCAACCCTACAACTCACTACGTTGTACTGTCCACTTATTTCCGCGGAGCCGAATGGAGCTATACTCAATGACACTTGCCCTACCACCAGTAGGCTTAATTGACTGGCGACTTTCGCTGATATAAAGCTTCTTTGGCTCCCGGAGTCAAGGAATAGGCGGACTCGCTTGTTACCTTGTTTTCGATATATGTCTGCCATCGCGGTTGGCAAGAGGGTACATGGGAGGTCTACATCAGATTCCTGTGCTATCTTTGCACTTTTGCATGGTTTAGATTCTACTTTAACTTTGGATGGACAGGGGGTAGGTTCGTTTTGTGTAGGCGTCGCATTTACTACGGGGCGGGAGGTTGTTAATTGACTATTATTACTATGGGGGTTAGATTGCGGTCGTCTTCCCGCATTGTGATCATCGCAAATTGCGGTGTGGTGTTTGGCATTACAAATCTTACAAGAACTTTGGATGGGACATTTGTCACTACGATGACCTGACTTTGTACAATTAAAGCAAAGGCCCCTTTTAAGCAAAATGCGACGTCTGGCAGCCACGTCAGTTACTTGGCGACAGCCGTGAGGCGGGTGCCGTTCGTTACAAAAATGGGCAAAAATTATTGTGGACAGGTGTGGATTTCGGTCTTACACTGTTGTCTTTTCTTTTATCATGCTCGAGTTTGTCGCCTCTTTGTAACGCATCGTCTTCGAGCATTCTTATAATGAAATCTATTGCGTCAAAGAACTCATCCAATGTATAATCATATTTTCTTAAATGTCCGACCACTTTCCGATAGAGCTTTCCCTCTGACAATTTCTGATTTATGAGACTCATGACCATGCCCTGGCCTATATTGTCTTTACTCAACCTTTTAATTTGTTCAATGATAATAGTTAACTCGAAACGGAACCTTTTCAGCTCTACTGGGTCTAGTGATGGTACAAATATATTAGCTAACTTTCGGTGCAGAATCACGAGCATCTGATGTACGTTACCATATTGTTTGTCTAATAGATCTAACGCTAATCTATAGTTCGCGGCGGTTACACTTAAAGATTTTACGACTCTAAGCGGCTCGTTGTCCAACGTCCCAAGCAAATATGTGAATTTAGACACTTCGTCTAAATCAGCTCTTCTATCCACGTGGATTGTGAATAGCTCACGGTACGATGCGTACTCTTGCAATTCCCCTTCAAACGTAGGGAGAGGCAGCGGCTTCAACCTGGGGAGGGCAACATTCCCCGTTGAAGTGCCTTTCACTTTGTCTATCCTATTATACAGTAGGGTGGAAGCATGTGTAGCTTCACCTAACGTGTGCCTGATTCGGGCTTCAATACTAGATTCTAGTTTCACGCGCTGGCTTTTGTATAGCTCTTTTAGCTGTCGGACCTCTGCCTGCAACTCCGTTACCAAATTCTGGTAAACGGACTCAGAGTAGGTCTCTAATAGCGCCCTTTGCGTTTCGCTCAGTAAGTCTTTCACTAGGCCCATCGACGCCTCGATGTGGACGATCGTTGCCACCGCCATCTTAATTAACTTTACTTTACGTTGGGGGGGGGGGGGGGGGGGGTTGGCAAAGCAAGGAGAAGAAAGGTAATTTTACGTTAGGAAGGGACTCAAAGAACCTGACCCACGTGGGCGATCGCACATCGGGACGTAGACGACCTTTAAGTGTTACTTCTCTCCCATCCTCAAAAGCTCATATTCTAATTTAGTCCTGTCCGGCTCTGGGAAGTGCTTGTGATTCGGTTCGAAGGACCAAATGTGGCGAAATTTCACCGGTTTACTAAATTGCCCGATGTACTGGGCGGATCACAAGGCCTTGAAGAGGCTAACCTCTCAAAACCATTCAGGAATTAAGTAGAATACGGCTATATTTTAACAAATTTATTATAAAAATAATCATCTAATACGAGAGAAATACAAAAGATTAACCTTTACTCGACATACAAAGAGACACTTGACTTAATGATCACATGCGTTACTGAAAAAAAACTAAGTCCGCACCGAACTCAAAATTAAGCAAAATTAATTAAACATTTAGTAAGTTACCTCGATAAACGCCTTACCGAGACCTTTTTACGTATTTTACAAAAAAAAAACTGATCCCCTGGCACAAGGATCGATTAAATATTTACAGATACAAATTTTACACAACTCTAGCAAAACCTATATGGAAACCGACCTGGGTACAATAGGGGGGGGAGAGAGAACAATTAAGGACTTACTGTGGTTGGAGACGTCGGATCAAAGAGGCAGAGCTGGCCTCTGCAACCCCCGATGTCACCTTTTTCCCGAATTTTTTCCTGAACCTAAATTTCTAGATTGGATTTTTTTTATCATGTTACAATGAAATGACATATTTCTTAATCTTAAATTACAAGTGGTCGATTTCTTTAGCCTCAGCGCCTCCCCTACCAGGCGGTTGCTCTTTTGGTTCTAAAACATTCTCGTCTTGAACCACATTCATTCGCCCGCGAGTTCTCTCCTCTCCCTCCAATTTGACGCAACGTAAGTGGAGTTAAATGGCGGGAATTTTGATTGATCAGTTCGAAATTCCCGACAGATGAGATTGTGGGGATGAGATTTTGGGGATAAGATTCTGGGGATGAGATTTTGGGGATGGGATTTTGGGGATGAGATTTTGGGGATGATATTGTGGGGATGAGATTTTGGGGATGAGATTGTGGGGATGAGATTTTGCGATGAGATTCTAGGGAGGAGATATTAAGGATGAGATTGTGGGGATGAGATTGTGGGGATGAGATTGTGGGGATGGGATTTTGGGGATGAGATTGTGGGGATGAGATTTTGGGGATGAGATTGTGGGGATGAGATTTTGGGTATGAGTTTGTGGGGATGAGATTTTGGGGATGAGATTTTGGGGATGAGATTATGGGGATGAGTTTGTGGGGATGAGATTGGTGGGATGAGTTTGTAGGGATGGTATTTTGAGGATGAGATTTTGGGGATGGGATTTTGGGGATGAGATTTTGGGGATGATATTGTGAGGATGAGATTTTGGGGATGGGATTTTAGGGATGAGATTGTAGGGATGAAATTTTGCGATGATATTCTAGGGATGATATATTGAGGATGATATTGTGGGGATGAGATTGTGGGGATGAGATTGCGGGGATGGGATTTTGGGGATGAGATTGTGGTGATGAGATTTTGGGGATGAGTTTGTGGGGATGAGATTTTAGGGATGATATTGTGGGGATGAGATTTTGGGGATGATATTGTGGGGATGAGTTTGTGGGGATGAGATTGTGGGGATGAGTTTGTGGGGATGAGATTGTGGGAAGAGATTTTGGGGATGAGTTTCTGGGGATGAGATTTTGGGGATGAGATTTTGGGGATAAGATTGTGGGGATGATATTGTGGGGATGAGTTTGCGGAGATGAAAATTTGGGGATAAGATTTTGGGGATGAGATTTTGGGGATGAGTTTGTGGGGATGAGATTTTGGGGATGAGATTTTGGGGATGAGATTGTGGGGATGAGTTTGTGGGGATGAGATTGGTGGGATGAGTTTGTGGGGATGAGATTGTGGGGATGAGATTTTGGGGATGAGTTTGTGGGGATGAGATTTTGGGGATGAGATTCTGGGTATGAGATTGTGGGGATGAGATTTTGGGGATGAGATTGTGGGGATGAGTTTGTGGGGATGAGATTTTGGGGATGTGTTTGTGGGAATGAGATTTTAGGGATGAGTTTGTGGGGATGAGATTTTGGGGATGAGATTGTGGGGATGAGATTTTAGGGATGAGATTTTGGGGATGAGTTTGTGGGGATGAGATTTTGGGGATGAGATTTTGGGGATGATATTGATGGGATGAGTTTGTGGGGATGAGATTGTGGGGATGAAATTTTGGGGATGAGATTGTGGGGATGAGTTTGTGGGGATGAGATTTTGAGGATAAGATTTTGGGAATGAGATTGTGGAGATGAGTTTGTGGGGATGAGATTGTGGGGATGAGATTTTGGGGATGAGTTTGTGGTGATGAGATTGTGGGGATGAGATTGTAAGGATGAGTTTGTGGGGATGAGATTTTGGGGATGAGTTTGTGGGGATGAGATTTTGGGGATGAGTTTGTGGGGATGAGTTTGTGGGGATGAGATTTTGGGGATGAGTTTGTGGGGATGAGATTGTAGGGATGAGTTTGTGGGGATGAGATTGTAGGGATGAGTTTGTGGGGATGATATTGTGGGGATGAGTTTGTGGGGATGAGATTGTAGGGATGAGTTTGTGGGGATGAGTTTGTGAGGATAAGATTATGGGGATGAGATTGTGGGGATGAGATTTTGGGGATAAGATTGTAGGGATGAGATTTTGGAAATGAGTTTGTGGGGATGAGATTGTGGGGATGAGTTTGTGGGGATGAGATTTTGGGGATGAGTTTGAGGGGATGAGATTATGGGGATGAGATTTTGGGGATGAGATTGTGGGGATGAGATTTTGGGGATGAGTTTGTGGTGATGAGATTGTGGGGATGAGATTTTGGGGATGAGTTTGTGGTGATGAGATTGTGGGGATGAGTTTGTGGGGATGAGATTGTGGGGATGAGTTTGTGGGGAGGAGATTGTGGGGATGAGATTTTGGGGATGAGTTTGTGGGGATGAGATTTTGGGGATGAGTTTGTGGGGATGAGAATTTGGGGATGAGTTTGTGGGGAGGAGATTGTGGGGATGAGTTTGTGAGGATGAGATTTTGGGGATGAGATTTTGGGGATAAGATTGTGGGGATGAGATTGTGGGGATGAGTTTGTGGGGATGAGATTATGGGGATGAGTTTGTGGGGATGATTTTGTGGGGATGAGATTTTGGGGATGAGATTGTGGGGATGAGATTTTGGGGATGAGATTTTGGGGATGAGATTTAGGGTATGAGATTGAGGGGATGAGTTTGTGGGGATGAGATTTTGGGGATGAGTTTATGGGGATGAGTTTGTGGGGATGAGATTGTGGGGATGAGATTTTGGGGATGAGTTTGTGGGGATGATATTGTGGGGATGAGACTTTCGGAATGAGTTTGTGGGGATGAGATTTTGGGGATGAGTTTGTGGGGATGAGATTTTGAGGATGAGTTTGTGGGGATGAGTTTGTGGGGATGAGATTTTGGGGATGAGTTTGTGGGGATGATATTGTGGGGATGAGACTTTCGGAATGAGTTTGTGGGGATGAGATTTTGGGGATGAGTTTGTGGGGATGAGATTTTGAGGATGAGTTTGTGGGGATGAGTTTGTGGGGATGAGATTTTGGGGATGAGTTTGTGGGGATGAGTTTGTGGGGATGAGATTGTGGGGATGAGTGTATGGGGATGAGATTGTGGGGATGAGTTTATGGGGATGAGATTGTGGGGATGAAATTTTGGGGATGAGATTGTGGGGATGAGATTTGGTGATGAGTTTTTAGGGATGAGATTGTGGGGATGAGTTTGTGGGGATGAGATTTTGGGGATGAGATTTTGGGGATGAGTTTGTGGTGATGAGATTGTGGGGATGAGTTTGTGGGGATGAGTTTGTGGGGATGAGATTATGGGGATGAAAGTTTAGGGATGAGATTATGGGGATGAGATTTTGAGGATGCCATTGTGGTGATGAGATTGTGGGGATGAGATTTTGGGGATGAGATTGTAGGGATGAGATTTTGGGGATGAGTTTGTGGTGATGAGATTGTGGGGATGAAAGTTTAGGGATGAGATTGTGGGGATGAGATTTTGAGGATGCCATTGTGGTGATGAGATTGTGGGGATGAGATTTTGGGGATGAGATTGTAGGGATGAGATTTTGGGGATGAGATTGTGGGGATGAGTTTGTGGGGATGAGTTTGTGGAGATGAGATTTTGGGGATGAAAGTTTAGGGATGAGATTGTGGGGATGAAATTTTGGGGATGAGTTTGTGGGGATGAGATTTTGGGGATGAGATTGTGGGGATGAGATTGTGGGGATGATATTGTGGGGATAAGGTTTTGGGGATGAGTTTGTGGAGGTGATATTATGGGGATGAGTTTGTGGGGATGAGTTTGGGGTGATGAGATTGTGGGGATGAGTTTGTGGGGATGAGATTTTGGGGATGAGATTTTGGGGATGAGTTTGTGGGGATAAGATTGTGGGGATGAGATTGTGGGGATGAGTTTGTTGGGATGAGATGAGTTTGTTGGGATGAGATTGTGGGGATGAGATTGTGGGGATGAGTTTGTGGGGATGAGATTGTGGGGATGAGATTGTGGGGATGAGATTGTGGGGATGAGATTGTGGGGATGAGTTTGTTGGGATGAGATTGTGGGGATGAGATTGTGGGGATGAGATTGTGGGGATGAGATTGTGGGGATGAGTTTGTTGGGATGAGATTGTGGGGATGAGATTGTGGGGATGAGATTGTGGGGATAAGTTTGTTGGGATGAGATTGTGGGGATGAGATTGTGGGGATGAGATTGTGGGGATGAGATTGTGGGGATGAGATTGTGGGGATGAGATTTTGGGGATGAGATTGTGGGGATGAGATTGTGGGGATGAGTTTGTGGGGATGAGATTGTGGGGATGAGATTGTGGGGATGAGATTGTGGGGATGAGATTGTGGGGATGAGTTTGTTGGGATGAGATTGTGGGGATGAGATTGTGGGGATGAGATTTTGGAGATGAGGTTGTGGGGATGAGATTGTGGGGATGAGATTGTGGGGATGAGATTGTGGGGATGAGATTGTGGGGATGAGATTTTGGGGATGAGATTGTGGGGATGAGATTTTGGAGATGAGGTTGTGGGGATGAGTTTGTGGGGATGAGATTGTGGGGATGAGATTGTGGGGATGAGATTGTGGGGATGAGATTGTGGGGATGAGTTTGTGGGGATGAGATTGTGGGGATGAGATTGTGGGGATGAGATTGTGGGGATGAGATTTTGGGGATAAGTTTGTGGGGATGAGTTTGTGGGGATGAGATTGTGGGGATGAGATTTTGGAGATGAGGTTGTGGGGATGAGATTGTGGGGATGAGATTGTGGGGATGAGATTGTGGGGATGAGATTTTGGGGATAAGTTTGTGGGGATGAGTTTGTGGGGATGAGATTGTGGGGATGAGATTGTGGGGATGAGTTTGTGGGGATGAGATTGTGGGGATGAGATTTTGTGGATGAGTTTATGGGGATGAGATTTTGGGGATGAGATTTTAGGGATGAGATTGTGAGGATGAGATTTTTGGGATGAGATTGTGGGGATGAGATCGTGGGGATGAGATTTTGGGGATGAGATTGTGGGGATGAGATTGTGGGGATGAGTTTGTGGGGATGAGATTGTGGGGATGAGATTTTGGGGATGAGATTGTGGGGATGAGTTTGTGGGAATGAGATTGTGGGGTTGAGATTGTGGGGATGAGATTTTGGGGATGAGATTGTGGGGATGAGATTGTGGGGATGAGATTTTGGGGATGAGATTGTGGGGATGAGATTGTGGGGATGAGTTTGTGGGGATGAGATTGTGGGGATGAGATTGTGGGGATGAGATTTTGGGGATGAGATTGTGGGGATGAGATTGTGGGGATGAGTTTGTGGGGATGAGATTGTGGGGATGAGATTGTGGGGATGAGTTTGTGGGGATGAGATTGTGGGGATGAGTTTGTTGGGATGAGATTGTGCGGATGAGATTGTGGGGATGAGTTTGTGGGGATGAGATTGTGGGGATGAGATTGTGGGGATGAGTTTGTTGGGATGAGATTGTGGGGATGAGATTGTGGGGATGAGATTTTGGGGATAAGTTTGTGGGGATGAGTTTGTGGGGATGAGATTGTGGGGATGAAATTTTGGAGATGAGATTTTGGGGATGAGATTGTGGGGATGAGATTGTGGGGATGAGTTTGTGGGGATGAGATTGTGGGGATGAGATTGTGGGGATGAGATTTTGGGGATGAGATTGTGGGGATGAGATTGTGGGGATGAGATTGTGGGGATGAGATTGTGGGGATGAGTTTGTGGGGATGAGATTGTGGGGATGAGATTGTGGGGATGAGTTTGTTGGGATGAGATTGTGCGGATGAGATTGTGGGGATGAGTTTGTGGGGATGAGATTGTGGGGATGAGATTGTGGGGATGAGTTTGTTGGGATGAGATTGTGGGGATGAGATTGTGGGGATGAGATTTTGGGGATAAGTTTGTGGGGATGAGTTTGTGGGGATGAGATTGTGGGGATGAGATTTGGGGGATGAGATTTTGTGGATGAGTTTATGGGGATGAGATTTTGGGGATGAGATTTTAGGGATGAGATTGTGAGGATGAGATTTTTGGGATGAGATTGTGGGGATGAGATCGTGGGGATGAGATTTTGGGGATGAGATTGTGGGGATGAGATTGTGGGGATGAGTTTGTGGGGATGAGATTGTGGGGATGAGATTTTGGGGATGAGGTTGTGGGGATGAGTTTGTGGGAATGAGATTGTGGGGTTGAGATTGTGGGGATGAGATTTTGGGGATGAGATTGTGGGGATGAGATTGTGGGGATGAGTTTGTGGGGATGAGATTGTGGGGATGAGTTTGTGGGGATGAGAGTGTGGGGATAAGTTTGTGGGGATGAGATTGTGGGGATGAGTTTATGGGGATGAGATTGTGGGGATGAGATTTTGGGGATGAGATTGTGGGGATGAGAGTGTGGGGATAAGTTTGTGGGGATGACATTGTGGGGATGAGTTTATGGGGATGAGATTGTGGGGATGAGTTTTTGGGGATGAGATTATGGGGATGAGATTGTGGGGATGAATTTGTGGGGATGAGATTTTGGGGATGAGATTGTGGGGATGAGATTTTGGGGATGAGTTTGTGGTGATGAGATTGTGGGGATGAGTTTGTGTTGATGAGTTTGTGGGGATGAGATTTCAGGGATGAAAGTTTAGGGATGAGATTGTGGGGATGACATTGTGGTGATGAGATTGTGGGGATGAGATTTTGGGGATGAGATTGTGGGGATGAGATTTTGGGGATGAGTTTGTGGTGATGAGATTGTGGGGATGAGTTTGTGGGGATGAGTTTGTGGAGATGAGACTTTGGGGATGAAAGTTTAGGGATGAGATTGTGGGAATGAGATTTTGGGGATGAGATTGTGGGGATGAGATTGTGGGGATGAGATTGTGGGGATGAGATTTTGGGGCTTCATGCTGCTTGTATTAAAGGCTTGGCTTAATTGCCTGGCCTAAAGAGGCTTGGCCTAATTGTCTGGTTTCATGCTGCTTGGATTAAAGGCTTGGCTTAATTGCCTGGTCTAGAGAAGCTTGGCTTAATTGTTTACCTCCATGCTGCTTGGATTAAAGGCTTGGCTTAATTGCCTGGTCTATAGAACCTTGGCTTAATTGTCTGGCTTCATGCTGCTTGGATTAAAGGCTTGGCTTAATTGCCTGGTCTAGAGAAGCTTGGCTTAGTTGTCAGGCTTCAGGCTTTTTGGATTAAAGGCTTGGCTTAATTGCCTGGTCTAGAGAAGCTTGGCTTAATTTTCTGGCTTCATGCTTTTTGGATTGAAGGCTTGGCCAAATTTCCTGGTCTAGAGAAGCTTGGCTTAATTGTCTAGCTTCATGCTTTTTGGATTAAAGGCTTGGCTTAATTGCGTGGTCAAGAGAAGCTTGGCTTAATTGTCTGGCTTCATGCTTTTTGGATTGAAGGCTTGGCTTAATTGCCTGGCCTAGAGAAGCTTGGCTCAATTGTCTGGCTTCATGCTTTTTGGATTAAAGGCTTGGCTTAATTTCCTGGTCTAGAGAAGCTTTTTTTAATTGTCTGGCTTCATGCTTTTTGGATTAAAGGCTTGGTTTAATTGCCTGGTCTAGAGAAGCTTGGCTTGATTGTCGGGCTTCATGCTTTTTGTATTAAAATCTTGGCTTTATTGCCTGGTCTAGAGAAGCTTGGCTTAATTGTCTGGCTTCATGCTTTTTGGATTGAAAGCTTGGCTTAATTGCCTAGTCTAGATAAGCTTGGCTTAATTGTCTAGCTTCATGCTTTTTGGATTGAAGGCTTGGCTTAATTTCCTGGTCTAGAGAAGCTTGGCTTAATTGTCTGGCTTCATGCTCTTTGGATTGAAGGCTTGGCTTAATTGCCTGGCCTAGATAAGCTTGGCTCAATTGTCTGGCTTCATGCTTTTTGGATTAAAGGATTGGCTTAATTGCCTGGTCTAGAGAAGCTTGGCTTAATTGTCTGAATTCATGTTTTTGGATTGAAGGCTTGGTTTAATTGACTAGTCTAGAGAAGCTTGGCTTAATTGTCTAGCTTCATGCTTTTTGGATTAAAGGCTTGGCTTAATTGCCTGGTCTAGAGAAGCTTGGATTAATTGTTTGGCTTCATGCTTTTTGGATTAAAGGCTTGGCTTAATTGCCTGGTCTAGAGAAACTTTGCTCAATTGTCTGGCTTCACGCTTTTTGGATTGAAGGCTTGGCTTAATTGCCTGGTCTAGAGAAGCTTGTCTTAATTGTCTAGCTTCATGCTGCTTGGATTAAAGGCTTGGCTTAATTGCCTGGTCTAGAGAAGCTTGCTCAATTGCCTGGCTTCATGCTTTCTGGAATGAAGGCTTGGCTTAATTGCCTTGTCTAGAGAAGCTTGGCTTAATTGTCTAGCTTCATGCTTTTTGGATTGAAGGCTTGGCTTAATTGCCTGGTCTAGAGAATTTTGGCTTAATTGTCTAGCTTCATGCTTTTTGGATTAAAGGCTTGGCTAAATTGCCTGGTCTAGAGAAGCTTGGCTTAATTGTCTGGCTTCATGCTTTTTGGATTGAAGTCTTGGCTAAATTGCCTGGCCTAGAGAAGCTAAGCTTAATTGTCTGGCTTCATGCTTTTTGTATTAAAGGCTTTGTTGATTTGCCTGGTCTAGAGAAGCTTGGCTTAATTGCCTGGCTTCATGCTTTTTGGATTAAAGGCTTGGCTTAATTGCCTAGTCTAGAGAAGCTTGGCTTAATTGTCTGGCTTCATGCTTTTTGGATTGAAGGCTTGGCTTAATTGCCTGGTCTAGAGAAGCTAAGCTTAATTGTCTGGCTTCATGCTGCTTGGATTAAAGGATTGGCTTAATTGCCTGGTCTAGAGAAGCTTGGCTTAATTGTCTGGCTTCATGCTTTTTGGATTGAAGGCTTGGCTTAATTGCCTTGTCTACAGAAGCTTGGCTTAATTGTCTAGCTTCATGCTTTTTGGATTAAAGGCTTGGCTTAATTGCCTGGTCTAGAGAAGCTTGGCTTAATTATCTGGCTTCATGCTTTTTGGATTGAAGGCTTGGCTTAATTGCCTGGTCAAGAGAAGCTAAGCTTAATTGTCTGGCTTCATGCTGCTTGGATTGAAGGCTTGGCTTAATTGCCTGGTCTAGAGAAGCTTGGCTTAATTGTCTGGCTTCATGCTGCTTGGATTATAGGCTTGGCTTAATTGCCTGGCCTAAAAAGGCTTGGCTTGATTGTCTGGCTTCATGCTGCTTGTATTAAAGGCTAGGCTTAATTGCCTGGCCTAAAGAGGCTTGGCTTAATTGACTGGCTTCATGCTTTTTGGATTGAAGACTTGGCTTAATTGCCTGGTCTAGAGAAGCTTGGCATAATTGTCTGGCTTCATGCTTTTTGGATTGAAGGCTTGGCTTAATTGCCTGGTCTAGGGAAGCTTGGCTTAATCGTCTAGCTTCATGCTTTTTGGATTAAAGTCTTGGCCTAATTGCCTGGTCTGTAGAAGCTTGGCTTAATTGTTTGGCTTCATGCTTTTTGGATCAAAGGCTTGGCTTAATTGCCTGGCCTAAAGAAGCTTGGCTTAATTGTCTGGCTTCATGCTGCTTGGATTGAAGGTTTGGCTTAAATGCCTGGCCTAATGAAGCTTGGCTTAATTGTCTGGCTTCATGCTTTTTGGATTAAAGGATTATCTTAATTGCCTGGCCTAAAGAAGCTTGGCTTAATTGTCTGGCTTCATGCTTTTTGGATTAAAGGCTTGGCTTAATTGCCTGGCCTAAAGAAGCTTGGCTTAATTGTCTGGCTTCATGCTGCTTGGATTAAAGGCTTGGTTTAATTGCCTGGCCTAAAGAAGCTTGGCTTAATTGTCTGTCTTCC
>NC_090737.1:136286037-136298537 GCF_036898095.1 Palaemon carinicauda
AAAGCAACAAGATGCATTAAAGGTAAACTGGAAAGCTATATAGTGAACGTAGCATTTGTTGTTTAGGTATTAAGGGAGAGATACTGCAAAGAACCCTTTAAAATGCCTACAGTTAGCCGTCTGAGATGCAGTATTGGCACTAGCCTTCATTGGAATGGCTGCTAAAACACATAAAAATTCATAGTTGTTGTTTAACTTATTCTGTAAAGGAAATATGCTCATTTCCAAAAAGTCGGCCTAGGCCTATGCTCAGCTTACGCAGTTTGAGATATGGCTGGAGGAGGTTTTGTTCGGTAAGGTCCTTCACCCTCGCCAACGAAATATTTTTATCGTCTATTTTATGAAAATGAACATAAACTTAATTACTTTTAAATACAAACCATGAATATAAATCGTATTTGACATTTAAGCAAATAAAAAGAATTGAAAACAGTCTTCATTTTTTAATTTTCGAATCTATGGAAAAAAAAAAAACGCTCATTTGACTCAATGCAACTAATTGAATCAGGTCATAATCCGTCAGTCTTGTTTAATGTGTGAGTGAAGACGAGCGCGGTCGCGGTTCATATAATATTATCTCGTTTTGTGATGAGATTTCAACCTGCAGCTGGACATCAATGTGAAATGTAAGCGTAACATTTGATTTCCATGTGTAGTATATCGATTAATGTTGTTTTATGGGTGTTTCCTCGTATGTGTAGATGTTTTGAACTCCGTGCTTTCGAGTCGGGGAAAGTTTAGCCAGCTGTTTACTCAAATATAGTTTTACGATACTACAAAATATGAGCTTCCTCTAGTAACATCGAGTGTGATTCATCCTTCAATATGTCATTTGGTTAAATATTTTTCAATGAATAATCTTCAGGGAAGAGTAATTTTATCTATTATATCATAAGAGAGTTCAAACGCCCATTCGAGATTTGCCATGACAACGTTGGGCACGGGCGAGCATAGGCCTAGTATACAGCGGGCTGGTTTTATCTGCGTAGATAATCTCAAGTTTTCCTTTATAAATAAATAAATAAACAAATTAGAGATGTAGCCTATATACTATTTCTCTAAGTTAAATGATAATATCTGAAGCTTATTTTCTTGAAAACACGAACGTAGATCTTCAGATTTTAAAATAGATTACGTGAAAGTATTAGCAATTTGATGAGATTTCCTCCAACACTCCAACAATGTTTCTTTTTTTCAACACCCAATGTGTATCAGATAATGGCTTCATATGCGTGTGTATATATATATATATATATATATATATATATATATATATATATATATATATATATATATATGTGTGTGTGTGTGTGTGTGTGTGTGTGTGTGTGTCTGTTTTATACATCGACAATAAACCGATTCTATTCCACTGCAGGACATAGGCCTCAGACATGTCCTTAGTCATGCCTGGTGTTTGGCCATTTTGATCACCACACTGGCCACTGTGAATTGATGATGGTGGGAGACTTTAGTCTGATCGCTCACAGCAAACCTACCTAGTATGGGTGGTCTTGATTAGTCCAGCCTTGCTTGATCATGGCGATATGCAAATCCTTTCACTACATATCTAAGAGGAAAATAAGAAATAGAATAGTGTTTGAATAGAAGTTAAAACGTATGAATAGTAATAATAGAATGAACTGAGGAAATACGATATTAAGAAAAAGCAAAATGAGAATAAGATTAAACTATAGGCAGGGGTGTAGGAGCGTTTTCCTGTTTGGGGAGGGTAAAGTTCGAAATAACACTGAAACACCCTCAGATGCGATTTCCTGGCATCTGACAGCATATTGTATCAAAAACAAAATCATATTTTTGGAAGATTTTTATGTGACCAATTCCATTTTTACACAATAACAATCATAAAATACCAATAGGCCTATATATATATATATATATATATATATATATATATATATATATATATATATATATATATATCATCTATCTATCTATCTATCTATCTATATATATATATATATATATATATATATATATATATATATATATATATATATATATACATTCATGCATATGTTTATTTGTGTGATATTCGTCAACTGTGTGGAGAATTTTTATCTGAATGGTTGAGTGGGAACTTAGTCCAGGAAAGTCTCCCTACGGCAATTACCCAAAGCTCAACAGGGGAGGATAATGAGCACTTACTCTCGGGACACAAACGCCCTGCTAATACTTTACTGCCATAGTTCACTAACCTTTCACTCTTAAATACAAAAGGAGGTAATTTTACTGTCCAGAGGCCGGAGAACTCCACACGTTAATTTGGAAATAATTTATGGCCTACTCTAGCTTTGTCAGGGCTAGAGTCATCTCACTCTAAGGCTCTGTTTTGATTCCGTCCCAGTGACCCCAGTGAGATGCTGTACAGGTATCTTACGTTAATGCAACTAGAGACAATAAAAAAAGGGGGGAACAGTGGAGTATAAAAGTATAAAGTAAAGTTAAATGGGGATCTTCACCTTCAAAGCACTAAGTTAAAGAGCGTACACTCGCTGATACCAACTTACCTCAGTCTGAGTAGGTTACTCTCAACACCTTGGGTACTTCTGACCCGTCCCATAGTATAAATTGGCTAAATTCATATAATGTGGTTAAAGATACCAAATTGTGTAATCTATTCCAAATGATTTATTACAGAAAAAAGGGATGGAAATAACTCAATGATTTTAACACACCATAATTAAAAATTGGAAAAAATATCAGTAACTCAATTATAAGTTTTACATATGATAAAATGAATAAGTGAATTTACAACACAAAAAAATTGAAAACGTTAAACGGAATTAACTCGTGGATTAAACCTCAACAGAATAAATAAGAGTCAAAAAATTCTGATCAACAATTTGTGCGGTGGCTGCTGTGAGGTCCCAACATGTGGTCAGTAACCTCAAGCAAATACCAAGATCAAAAAAATATGAATACATTAATTTCCATGCACGCAGCCCGAAAAATGTAATGCCAAAATAATACCTAAACTTAACTTATGAGAAATTGAAACTTATCTAAAGGGGGAATGGCCATTAGTTAAACTCACAAGATTTTTATATGTTGTGGGTGCCCGTGTCCTAAATGTGGCGGTCTTCAGTTTGCTCACTAGGCCTACAGCACTTATTCTGCAGAGTCAACGGCCCCCTCCAAGCTCTCCAACTAGCCCCCAAGACTGGAACCGACGTGCTGTAGAATTAGCAGCTATGCACTAACACTGGTCATCTGCTTGACCTCTTCTACGACGTATTCTTGGCTAGTTATTGTGTAAGGGGACAGGCTAGTGATGGAGAGTGGGAGCACGAGGTTGACATTGGAGCCTGACTGGGCAGCTCCGTTTCGTACCGTGGCCTGTATGTTTGTGAGGTCGAGTTCAGGTCAGCTGCATCCTCCTTCCTTCCCAAAAAAAAAGCGTATCTTGGTGCGTAGGTAGGCCTACGGTCTTGAGGTGCCAACTCTCATTTAGGACAGGCTCAAAAATCTTGTGCCTTGTGAATTTCAAGCAACACACTTATTTAGAATACAAGGAGAAATCTTGCAACTCCAGGGGGCAAAGATAATCCTAATTCTAAACAATTGGCATACAGAATAAAAATGAAACTAAAAGGTAATTTAGCAAGTCGGGCTCACGTGTGTGGACAACCATACCTCCTAGACTAGCAGACTTGAGTTGTAATTAAGAGATTTAAAATACTGTACCTAAATACTTATGGTAGAATAATGTATACAAACAACACAAAAGTATTAATCTTGGGACACTCGCTTAAGAAAGACACATTACTCACATTTGTCCCTGCCGTGACGTCACGAACAATAACAAAGTCTACGTATAAACTATGAAGAAGAAGAGTAGTGAAGAAAATTCTTCACACCCTGGGGATAAAGGGAGGAAAAGGAGAAGGGTTAGTGTAGACTAATGCAATGTGGATTAGGTGTTAGTATATGAGATGAGTATACTAAATGAATAAAGAATGAATGTGACTAGTTGCGCTATGCTATGTCAGCAATTGGCATTAAGTTGAACCGCAACCGCGTACGAGATGAGTGCGAAGTACGATTTACAAGCGAGAGTCAAACAAAAGTGGTACGTATACAAGCGGAAGTAAAACAGAGTTAACTGTGACTTAGTACAAAGGGTAACTACAACTGCAAGATAAGAGCGGAGGGAAGGACAAATCAAAAACTTCAGCAGTCCTTCACATGGTTGATGAAGACTATGTAAAGCTACTACAAGATCTCCTGGAATAGGGCTCGTGCACGTTCAGCAGAGGCCCGTGTAGGCCTGTCGTGGCGGGGCGCCGCGATGACTACAGGAGACCTAGCTTCGGCTGTGGTCTCATCATTTCTCTCGGCCAGTTGGTCTCTAGGAGGACTGTCGAGATTTTCGAGGGGAGGGGTGTTAGGAGGTTCCTCCTCACTTGGTTCGGATAGTGTTTGGCCATTTTCGTTAACCTCCAAAGGTATGAGTCGGTTGACTGGACGTACATACTCTCCATTTGCAGAGCGGACCTTGACTGTTCTAATGTGTCCATCTCGACCTGGGTATACTTCGAGTATACGGGTCAAAGGGTACTCCTCTCGACTGACCTCGTCCAGAATCAACAAGCATATATCTCCAACTCTGGGGATGTTCGGGTGGAGGCGACTAGACTTCTGGTGTCGTTCTCGAAGGGAACTGACATAGTCGTACTTCCACCTCTTCAGGAATGTTTGCAGCATGTTGGTCAGCTTCTGGTAATCTTTGCGGAGGATGTCCCCTTCTCGAAAAGTAGGATCAGTCAAGTCAGCCAGGTGGACTTGAGGTGCTAATGAGAGGGTTCGACCATAGAGTAGGTGGCTTGGGGTCAAAGGCGTATCAGTGGGGTCGTCGGCATCCAGATATGTTAGAGGCCGATCATTCACCACGCATTCTACTTCTCGGACCAAGGTCACAAACTCATCATACGTAGGGTGGCAACGGTAAGTGGCTTTGCGCAAGTTGAGTTTGGTAAACCCAATCAAGCGCTCGTAAAACCCTCCTTGCCACGGGGCTCGAGGAGTGATGAACTTCCAAGTGAGGTTGTGGGCCCGTTTGAACCCGTCGATAACAGGGTGTTGCATGAGTTCTGTCAAGAGTGTCTGACCAGCTTGAAAGGTTGAGGCATTGTCAGACACAAGGCACTGTGGCATCCCAAATCGGGCAGCGAACCTTCGTATCGCTTGGACTAGTTCCACAACTGTCAAGGAAGTAGTAGTTTCTAAAGCTACTGCCCGCGTGGCAGCGCAGGTAAACAGCAGTACATACACCATGTCCACATGTGAATGATGTACCTTGAAGCCGCCAGTGTAGTCCAGTCCAGTTACCCTGAAAGGGACCTCAGCATTGAGGCGGTTAGGGTGGACTGGAGCTAACGGTGGGGTTGGGTACGGCTGGCCTTGTACTCTTTTGCAATGTATGCACCGTTTGAGAATCTTCTTCACTTGCTGGCGCATTCGGGGAACCCAAAATTCCTTGCGCAAGTGAACAAGAAGAGTGGAGGTGTTACAGTGCAGCAGCACTTCATGCCAATGCTCAACAATAAGTTTCCAGAGAGCACAGTGGGACTCTAGGAGAATGGGGTCCATGTAGCCGGACTCCGGGGGTGCATCACTGAGGCGGGATCGGCCTCTTAGAACACCGTTATTGTCAATATAGGGATTCCGTTGTCCGATAAAGGCTCGTTCATCGGACGTCAACAAGGCGGGTTTACCTTGCAATTGTCGTAATATTTGGGGGTAACTGGCCGCCTGTGACACACGAATGATGGCGGTAAGTGGTCTTCGTGGGAACCTTTGGACTAAATGGGGGAATTTGTGCTCGGCCCATCCGCTCGTCAGGCGCAGCAAGGCTGCATAGCTCCTAACTGCCTCATCAAGAGATGAGAAATTAGCAAATCTTTGAGTTTGCGGTGGCAAAAGTCTGATGGGACAAGCTTTTATCTCCCATTCAGTAGGGAATCTGCTTTGGTCCGGGTAAGCTGAGACGTCGATCAGCCAGGCTGGTCCATGAAGCCATAAGTTGGACTTGAGGACGACTTTGGCGGGTACTCCCCGCGACGCCAGGTCCGCGGGATTGCAGGACGTGGGGACATGCTTGAGAAGCAACCGACAGTTCAACCTTATACGGTTTATCTCCTCAACCCTATTGAGAACATATGGGGACGTGCTCTGCCGGCTGTGTACCCACTGCAGGGCCGTGGAGGCATCGGACCACACTGTCGTAGAGACGTATGTTTCTGGACGTAATTCTATCAGATACTGGGCTAGTCGGCATCCAAACAGGAGTGCGGTCAACTCAAGCTTGGGAATGGACTGACTCTCGTCCAATTCCAGCATACGTTTAGGGGTAACTCGTGCCTTGGCTGTGAGGAGCTGGCATTTACCTTCAATTGTGACCACGTAGCAAGCCACTCCAAAGGCTTGCTTGGAGGCATCTGCAAACACATGTAATGCAGCTTGGTGACCCTGATGTGCATTTCGAGGCACCTTAATGTTCTCGAGACCCTTGTATTTTTTAAGAATGGCACCGAGCTCGCGGATCAATTCTTCGCTCAGGCGGGAATCCCAACTTTGATCCATCATCCAGAGTTTCTGAATGAAGAGTTTGCCGAGGATAGTGACCGGCGAGATCAGGCCAATAGGGTCGTAGATGGAAGAAAACAGAGAGACAACCTTCCTCTTGGTGTTGACGTGTGAATAGTCCTCTAACATCAGTCCTGAGGGGAGCTTGACGGCTAATGTGTCATCAGCTGTGTTCTAGTCCAGACCGAGGTAATCTTGGGGTCCGGTTTCAGTGAAGTCTCCCGAGACGGGGGCATTAGTGGTCCATTTGGCAAGGGGCATGTTGGCTTCCAGCATAATTTTTTCTATGTACTGTCTTTCGCTAAGGATGTCCGTGGGCGAGTCGTAGCAACGTTGAAAGTTGTCAACGTAGAAGCTTGTTTTAAGCTGTGAGGCAAGACTACTCGTTTGAGCATCCAGGTGGTGTTGGATTGTCTGGTTGAGCAAATATGGGCTCGAGGTGGCCCCAAACAGGACCACTTTGAAGCGGTACGCAACAACTTCGGACATACTGGAGTCCTTAAAGAAAAGAAACCGACAGTAATCACGGTGTTCCTGAGCGATCTCAATCCGCAGGAAAGCCTTAGAGATGTCTGCCGTCAAACCAAATGGTTTTTCCCTAAACCGGAGGATCATGGACTGAATTTTTGAGGCCAAGTTTGGCCCGGTGTACAAGGACTCATTCAGAGACCTTGAATTTGGTCCCGATTTAGCCGAGGCATTGAATACTATGCGCATCGGTGTGGAGGTGGAACTTTTGAGGACAGGATGATGGGGTAGGTAGTGCATTTGTCCGTCATTATGAGGTTCTAGCTCGACCGGCTCGATAAAGCCCTCCTTTATGTACTCGTCAAGGATGGCTTGGTACTTGATGAATAACTGAGGGTCCTTAGATTTTTTAAGGGACATCAGCTGGGCAAAAGCCCTACCAAAATTTATCTCTGGTCGGCTATCACTCTTGAAGGGTAGTTGCACTGTGTATCTTCCGTTTGCGTACCGCGTTGTACGCTTGAAGAGATCAACGGCCTGTGCCTCAAGATGGCTGAAGGGTTCATTGCTTATGCCCACAGCATCGAGTTTCCAAAGATTCTCGACGGGGGGCTCTACTCCCACAGGGTCTGTTACGCTGATGCGGTTTAGTGTGAGCGACAGACTATCAACCTCTGGGGGTTCTGTCCCTTCTCGTGACCAATCTGGCAGCTCTCCCCAAACCACATATCCACCTGGTGTACTGAACAAGTTGACACCCTTGATGTTGTGAGTGCGCTTCAGGAGTCGGGGAAGGTAATCGGCTCCGAGGATGATCTCTATGCCAGTGGCATTGTCATCTGGCTGCCTGTCTGCAAGACGTAGACCACTAGCCTCTAGAGTGCGAACTGCATGGGTATATCCAGGCGTCCTTATGTTCTTCCCCACGTTCGGGTTGACAATGGCAACGACCTTATGCTTGCGGCGACCAATTTTCAAATTGAACTGCACCAAGTCTGAACATTGAGGTGGTTCGTCCATGTTGAACGAGTTGAGTCGGAACACTATTTTTCCGACAGGAGCAAGGTTCAGTGACTTGACTACATTGGGATGAACAAACGTGCGTTGGGCACCACAATCCAGGAAAACTCGGGTGGTGTGTTTAAGTTTTCCATTAATTAGATCGCCAGTGAAGGTGGGTAGAACAGCAGGGTTTATTTCGTTCGCCTGGTTGGTTTGTTCAGTCTCACTCGAGGCTATGTGGTTAAGTTGAACAGAAGGTGGATCTGCTCTTGGCCCATCGGGTTGGTGACCCACGGTCACGATGTTAGGGCAGAGAGGCAATTTGTGGCCACGTTGGCAGTTCTGGCATGTAACATGGGCGGTGCAATCACGGGTAACATGTTGCGTCGAAAAACATTTAGTGCAACAGCCTAGTTGGTTCAACCGCGTTAATCGACTATTTGAATCGGGGAACCGGGGCCATTTTGTAGATGAGTGACCATTGTGGTCACAGAAAACACAATTGTACCGAACAGGGTTACCTGTTGGTGGGGGAGCTCTGGCCGGCTCCGGTGCACGCTTCTGAGTGGGTTTTGCTGGGTTTTGGGTTGGTGTGGATGGTGTCTTCGGCTTAAGGGCATCACTAGTCGTTCTATGGAAGGGCTTAGCCAATTTTGTAATTGAATTGCCGTTTACTCCAGAGTTAGAAGGTTTAACAGGAAGCCGGTCTTTGCTTGGCTCCGTCAACAGTTTGGCTAGCTCCTTTGTGCGTGCATGTTCGTATAGTCCGTCCTTTAACTCTTGCAAGGACACGGATGTGCTATTGTAACGGCGATAAACTGTCTCCAAGAGAGTGGGGTTTAGCTTACTCAGGATGGCATGCTCCAACAGATCTTCGGACAAGGAGGCTTTGGTTACTTGCACGTATTCTTCCTCAGCATTGTTCCACTCCATCAGAAACTGTCTGAGGTCAGGGCCATCATCCGCTGGGGGGCTCATACTAAAGAGCTTCTTACGCAGCAAATGACGGTCAAGATCAGGGGATTCGTACTCCTGGATGAGGTTAGCGATGGTCATCTCGTACAAACCCTCTGTCCAGATCCTGTTTCCAGCAAGACGCCGGGCTGGTCCTCTTAGGCACCGTAGAAGGATCTTGTACTTATCCGCTGGGGAATATTTGGGAGATTCGTGTATGGTTTGACGGAAAAGGCTCCACCAACCCGTCCAACGTTCCCTACGACCTTCAAAAATGGGGGGATCAGGCTCAGAGGCAACGGACACATAAACAGTCTGCGGATTTGCGCCAGGTGTTTGATTCTGGGCTTGGTTGCCAGTGGACTTATGGAACACAATGCTACTGAAGGCCGTTTCAATTCGTTTTGCACAGTCAACCAGCATTGGGTAATTCGCCACCACGGTCGGATGTTTATAATGAGACCGCCAACACTGTTTGTATTCATTGAGTTTGTCCCTGATGCCTCCGATGTGAACGCTAAAGTGATCCAACCCAGGGGACGACATGCGTGAAAGATCTACTGAACTTAGACTATGGAGGGCCAGATCTGCGTCCTCACATAGAAATTTGAAATCGACCTCCTGTTGCTCAAGCCGTAAGTTAAGTTCCTCCAAGCTGAGAGCTTCAGCCTGAGGTTGTGGAGGGTTACCGAGATTAAGAATTTGTAAAGACATTTTGGATGAAACCCTTGGATGTGCGGAGTTTGCAAATTCAAAGTTAAGTAAATTCTTAAGATTTTATGGGTATGTCTGAGGAATGGAAACTCACCCTACTCGAAAGGTTTGGGAAACTTGTGCGGCTATGTGTGCACAAGAAGTGACCATGGATTGGTTAAATGCACAATGAAAAAGTGTGGTAAGTGGCAATGACAATTTACAACTATACAGTATAGGCTAGCACCAAAATGACAAAAGTAAATAGAACTTAGATAGTCGCAAAAAATTACTCAATGTGACTAGTAGCACATGGAAATCGCAAAACAATTTAAACACCACTCGCGCTAAGGCTAAACTTGAAATTATCTCATGCAAAGGATAACTAAATCTCACTCACAACAGAGGACATTACATAAAGCTTTCTTCACACAGAGGTTAAACGCAAAAGTTTCTCACAAAAAGGACAAAAGTGCAAAATTACACTAAGGCTGAGGGTAAAATTATTGACGCACTTGTCAAGTGGTAATCACAAGTAAAATGAGATACGCTACACATGGGTAAGACGACCTTTAACAAATTTTTAAGTGTCTACGTGAAATTGTAGACTTAGCAATATCGCGCTAAAAGTTCTGTGACCAAGGACACGGGGTTAGTAAGAAAATTACAGCACTTGCACAAAGGATGGTAAACCGAGGTACAAAATTATGGAAAAAAGTAGATTGGCAAATTAAGTCGAACAGAGCAAAATGAACGGTGCTCGCCTGGAGCAGTAAACAATGAAGTCTGAACTACGAAAGTGATATACCATAGTTCCAGTGTCTCGGAACTTTCTGGTTAAATGCCAAAATTAGGTGAACAGATCATATGAACCGACGGGCATAGAACTTCGCAAGTTAATAGTAAAACATGCAGCATGCCACCTAAAATCGATGACCTGAACATATATAGTTCTGTCGTCTCAGAACTCATAAATAAACCTGGTTACACTGTCTTCCTTAAGCGTGTGTCAAATACTATAAAATTACAAAACTCTTCTCTCGTTCCAACTCAAGTCTGGGCATTACACTTCCTACAATGTGGCTGGTGCATGTGGGCAAGTGTGGTATAGCGAGGTATTTATTGCTTAATCAAGCTAGGTTACGTTAATTTAATTACCCAAAAGTCAAAAGTGAGAGATCCGGTTCGAAGGACCACTCGTGTGGAGAATTTTTATGTGAATGGTTGAGTGGAAACTTAGTCCAGGAAAGTCTCCCTACGGCAATTACCCAAAGCTCAACAGGGGAGGATAATGAGCACTTACTCTCGGGACACAAACGCCCTGCTAATACTTTACTGCCATAGTTCACTAACCTTTCATTCTTAAATACAAAAGGAGGTAATTTTACTGTCCAGAGGCCGGAGAACTCCACACGTTAATTTGGAAATAATTTATGGCCTACTCTAGCTTTGTCAGGGCTAGAGTCATCTCACTCTAAGGCTCTGTTTCGATTCCGTCCCAGTGACCCCAGTGAGATGCTGTACAGGTATCTTACGTTAATGCAACTAGAGACAATAAAAAAAGGGGGGAACAGTGGAGTATAAAAGTATAAAGTACAGTAAAGTTAAATGGGGATCTTCACCTTCAAAGCACTAAGTTAAAGAGCGTACACTAGCTGATACCAACTTACCTCTGTCTGAGTAGGTTACTCTCAACACCTTGGGTACTTCTGACCCGTCCCATAGTATAAATTGGCTAAATTCATATAATGTGGTTAAAGATACCAAATTGTGTAATCTATTCCAAATGATTTATTACAGAAAAAAGGGATGGAAATAACTCAATGATTTTAACACAACATAATTAAAAATTGGAAAAAATATCAGTAGCTCAATTATAAGTTTTACATATGATAAAATGAATAAGTGAATTTACAACACAAAAAAAATTGAAAACGTTAAACGGAATTAACCCGTGGATTAAACCTCAACAGAATAAATAAGAGTAAAAAAATTCTGATCAACAATTTGTGCGGTGGCTGCTGTGAGGTCCCAACATGTGGTCAGTAACCTCAAGCAAATACCAAGATCAAAAAAATATGAATACATTAATTTCCATGCACGCAGCCCGAAAAATGTAATGCCAAAATAATACCTAAACATAACTTATGAGAAATTGAAACTTATCTAAAGGGGGAATGGCCATTAGTTAAACTCACAAGATTTTTATATGTTGTGGGTGCCCGTGTCCTAAATGTGGCGGTCTTCAGTTTGCTCACTAGGCCTACAGCACTTATTCTGCAGAGTCAACGGCCCCCTCCAAGCTCTCCAACTAGCCCCCAAGACTGGAACCGACGTGCTGTAGAATTAGCAGCTATGCACTAACACTGGTCATCTGCTTGACCTCTTCTACAACGTATTCTTGGCTAGTTATTGTGTAAGGGGACAGGCTAGTGATGGAGAGTGGGAGCACGAGGTTGACATTGGAGCCTGACTGGGCAGCTCCGTTTCGTACCGTGGCCTGTATGTTTGTGAGGTCGAGTTCAGGTCAGCTGCGTCCTCCTTCCTTCCCAAAAAAAAAGCGTATCTTGGTGCGTAGGTAGGACTACGGTCTTGAGGTGCCAACTCTCATTTAGGACAGGCTCAAAAATCTTGTGCCTTGTGAATTTCAAGCAACACACTTATTTAGAATACAAGGAGAAATCTTGCAACTCCAGGGGGCAAAGATAATCCTAATTCTAAACAATTGGCATACAGAATAAAAATGAAACTAAAAGGTAATTTAGCAAGTCGGGCTC
>NC_090737.1:136311037-136326037 GCF_036898095.1 Palaemon carinicauda
ACTCATGAAAGTCTTTCAATCAACTGAGGAGGAAAGAAGAACAATACTATATATATTACTTTTATTATGGTTATTAAATTGAATTTTACAAACTCTTATAGGGAAGTGATAATATATATATATATATATATATATATATATATAATTCTAAAACGACATGCACATCTCCAGCTTCTATATTGATATACGACATAGTTCCTTGTCCAGAGTGAAGGAGAATAATGATTTATTGTGAGATATTGTTTATCTTAAAGATTTATTGCTCAACATATTTCATACCCACTTTTTTTTTTTATCCTATAAAACAAAAACTATTATGAAGTTGGATTACCCGTGAGAGTAAACTACGGGCTTGATCTCACTGAAGGATTTTCTCAGTAGTTCCGTCGATGCTTAAAAATGTTCATGCTATATAGTCGGTGGCATGCACACGCATTCACAGAAATGGAAATATATACCCACAAAAATGATATATATATATATATATACAGTATATATATATATATATATATATCTATATATATATATATATATATATATATATATATATATATCTATATATATATATATATATATATATCTATATATATATATATATATATATATATATATATATATATATATATATATACATACATACATATTTTCTTAGAATCATTGTTGGATTTTTAAGTAATAGATCGCAAAAAGTTTTTGTTGATAGACACCCTAGTCAGTATAGGAATGTGATATTTGATATTCCTCAAGGTAATATTCTTACCCTTTACTTTCCATATTATATACATATGCTATTTGGTTAGCTCTAGAAAACAACTCGTTTCATATGCGGATGATACTAGTCCTTTTGCATCAATTCCATATCCTAAATGTTGATCTGCAGTTGCTGAATCCCTTAATAGAGATCTAGGTAAGATTAGTGCATGGTGTAAATTATGGGCCATGAAGTTGAACCCTAAAATATTTATAGTCTGAGTGTAAAAAGGTCGAGTTCACTGGCTCGTCATTATCCGGATCTCATCATTGATATGTTTTTTTTTTTTTTTTTTTTTTTTTTTAAACTATGTAAGATTCTTTTGAAATCATAAGTGTGGCTCTTACTAGTAAATTTACTATTAAGAAATACATTTTGTCTGTCTCATATTCAATTGCAAAACAATCTGGTTTCCTGAGAAATGTTCTCTACGATTTTCGGTGATCCATCTATTTTGAAAAGGCGTTTTAACCCCTACATTCAGTTTTGTTTCAAGTATTGTTCTCCTGTCTGATTTTCAGCTACTGAATCTCATCTTAATTTGTTGGACAGGAAACTACGGTCTCTGGAAATTTCTTATTCCTGATCTAAATATTAATTTCAGGCACTGTAGTTCAGTTAGTTCGTTATGCATGTTTCATAAGAATTTATGATAGTCTGACCCTTCTTTGCATTCTGATCTTCCTGGACTACACCATCCTGTTTGCAAATCTAGATATGGAGTTAGATTTGATAGGCATGCCTTCTTTATCAAGGGGCTCAATGCTACAAAGTTTTCTAGAAGTTTTAATAAAGCTCTGACCAAATTGTGGAATGACCTTCATTACATCGAATGTTTTTATGTTTAACAAGCTGACATAAGTGTCTTTTTATAGTTCATATATAAGATATCTAAATTCTAGTGTTGTTCCTAGAATAATTTACCTTAATTATTCATTACTTGTCTCGTATTTTATTTATATCCTTATTTGCTTTCCTAATCGGACTATTTCTTCCTGTCAGAGCCCTTGGGCTTATAGTTGCCTGTTTTACATATAGGGTTGTAGTTTACCTAATAATAATAATAATAATAATAATAATAATAATAATAATAATAATAATAATAATAATAATAATAATAATAATAATAATAATAATAATGCATTTCATCTCACTTAATTGTGTTTATATCTATAACTGTATAGTTATTTTTTTTTTTATTTTTCCCAGAAAAAGTTTCATACATTTCATGAACTGCAGATACTTATTCAGTATCACAAACTAAATATAATTCATGTTCAACATCATTTCCACATTCGGTTGTCTGCACGAGTAATCCTTAGTCTCTGTTTTACATCTATACTAATATCCTTATTATGTTTAAATACTAAGTTAACGCTATAGTGTATTAACTGACATGGATAATTTAATTGAAAAAAAAAATATATTTCTGTTAGAGCCTTTAAATGGAACATACTCTAGAGCTCTTTGGACACTGACACTTATCTTAAAAGTATTCATTTGAAGAAATTATAATTTTTCTTTCTGTTTCTCGCCTACATCATGCAATTCGAGCGAATCTTTCATTTAACTTGATTAACTAAATCAATAAGGAAATAAGTTATTGGTATATTTGAAATGAACTCTGTAATTTTATTCTGCTACGTTTTTTTAAATCTGTTTGAAACAAAGTTCATACTTCAACCTTTCTATCATAGAGGAATTATTTTTTATTTACCTCAAGCATAAAAAACCACAAATGAGGCATACGTGTGCCTTTTTTTATGTGAAAAGTGTCCAGATGTTCAATGTTGCATGTGCATCTGTGCATAGAGTTTCCTGCTGAATATTCCTGAAAATAAAGATAGTTCAATTACGTTATATTCCAAATAAATGAAGCTTTATATTGTTATTTGACAAAAGAATATGGCCTTATCGGGAGGTCAAATTGTACAATAAAAAACAAATATATTTGTGTATCTCCCATATCTAAGAATTCGGGCAATTTATTAGAGAGTCAGATCGAATAAAGTAATCCTTTTCTGTTAGTAAATCCTTAGTGTAAATTATTTAGTGCTCAAATATATTTTGATGTGCATCGGTGTGAATATAACAGCCTCCGTATGAGTGAAATATCATGAAAAAAAAAATTCACTATTTGTATCCTTTGAACATGTTTTATGGAATGAATAAATTCCATATTAGTATAGTGGTTTGGTTTAATGACAGAAATAACCCTACTCTCTCTCTCTCTCTCTCTCTCTCTCTCTCTCTCTCTATTTAATTATGTATAACTGATGAAGCTCAAGTTACAAGCACTTTGAAATTATCATTGCCGTTTTTGAAACAGATATTCAAACCATCCCTAGATGAAAAATGAAACGATTAAAAGATTTGTTAATTTGAAAAAGGAAGCAACCTCCAAAGCAAGCTGATAAACATTGAAAGATATGCAATCTTTCAGAGATAAATAAATCATAACAAAACTACGACAACCAAGTTTTGAAGAAATTATTCCGATATTAGTTACCTTTAATTTATTCCTTTTTGTTTTTAAGCAAGCTATCAGTTTTTAATGTTTCTGCTTTTGATTTTTTTTTTACTCTCCCCCATTTCTCCACTTTTATAACTATTTCGTCTCATTTTCTGCGTACTTGCATCCTGCTTCGAAACATCTGTCTCTTCACCAATCCATGCTTCTATTTAGATGTGCCTTCCCCATATCTATGTGCATTTATCTTTTTCCCCATTTATACCTCCATGATATTAGTTTATCTTACTTCTTCTGCCTCATGATATAAGTTATTCCCCATTCCTGTCTATGGCTATTTATATTCGCTACCATATAATACATCTATTAATATTCACCCTTTTCATTTTTCTCTGTGTGTAACTTTGCCATATACGGGTGTGTAACTTTAATATTTTTTGCATATTTGAATCTTTGATTAGATTTTGTTGGTATATTCATATATATTCTTGTAAGTAGATGTCGACCGAAAGTATAATTTTTGGATAATTAGTCATGCTAAATAATAATATTAATAATAATAATAATAATAATAATAATAATGAAAACTATCTTTTTTTCAAATATCAGCCGTAATCTCTCTCTCTCTCTCTCTCTCTCTCTCTCTCTCTCTCTCTCTCTTTCTTCTTAAAAGTATGATGATTTTCACGTTTAGGTAATTCAGCAAAGAAAAGCAAAAAAGCTCCTGTTGTTGCTATGCCAGATATCTCCAAATATACCCTTTAGTTGGTGTGAAGTTACGTAAGCGTTGTCTTGCTGCTTTATATTCTAAGTGCCAAAAAGATACACAAAACATGAATAACTGAACTCAGAACATTGCTCAGCTGTGGAAAAGATAAATATAAGAGAATGTCTAGTTCTGTAGTTCAATAGAATTATAGATATGAAGAGAGAGAGAGAGAGAGAGAGAGAGAGAGAGAGAGAGAGAGAGAGCCTCTGAACGACTCCGTTGTCTCGGATGTTTGTTTGGTGAGATCCCCCAAGACCTCCAATATAACAAAGCATAGTACTGTACTCGGAGAGTCGGCAAGTCCTTGAAAATATAACCACCACAAACCAACAGTGTTTTGCCTTGGCCTCCTCGCAAGGCATAGATACACCTATCGGCACTTGTGCAGTGACTGCCATCAAGCCTGGACACTCAATACCATATAGTTTTCTCCTGAGGTGCGGGAGTTATTTGATCACAATGCAATCATTAAGGATAGTGTTCACGTTATGTCTACTTTCGTGTCTTGGTTCCACTCAAGATATTATCCACGAAATTCAAAAGCTCAGTGAGGTGATCACAAATCAGAAGTCGGAGCTCATGACAAGTTTCGAAGGTATGATTGAACTCATCTTTCTTCCATTTTGTAAAAGCATAATAACCAGGAGTAATATATAATCTCATGTAAATATGTGTTTATGTATTTTGTTCCGGTCTATATAACAATATAATAAAACATAGATGTCTTAAATAAATTTTTTTATACATGCACATGCAAGCACTCAGGCATATGAGGGAAGATACCTTAACGTAGAGAAAAGGTGTGCATCGCCATAAACAGCAGAGCTTTAATAGTCAGAAGCACACATACTAGGTTGTATTGTTTTAAACGATCAGACTAAAGTTTTCCACCATCACTAATCCGAAGTGGCCAGTGCGGTGAAGAAATTAGCCAAAGTCCAGACATGAATGACTAGTCTGAGGCCTAAGACATCAGTGGATATTTATAGACATATATATAGATAGATAAATAGATAGATATGTAGATAGATAGATATATAGATATTTAAATAGGGTATTTACGCAAAGCATTTGTGTTCAGTAGATTCTCTCTCTCTCTCTCTCTCTCTCTCTCTCTCTCTCTCTCTTACATATCTTTGCAACATAAAATTTCATCAATTTTATTTCGTATTTTATCTATGACATGTTACACTCCTAGCATACTGTAATTTTTTTTCCTCAATTTTTAAATCAAGATTTTTCTTTTTTTTCAGCCATGAAGACAGAACTGAAAACTGAAGTAGAGGAGATGATCGCGGGTAAGTTGATCTGAAACGCCTTTGGAGTGATGCTTAAATGCTGGCAAGTCATAGCAGTTTTTATGATACCTTATTTTGTTTAACTTTACTCTTATCTACTTCAATAAAAAAAAAAATCCTTTGATAATAATAATGATAATAATAATAATAATAATAATAATAATAATAATAATAATAATAATAATAATAATGATAATAATGATAACATGAGTTGAAAAGAGTCTTTATTTCAAAGTCATTCAATTTATGCGAAATCATCCGTGTTTCTAGTTATATTTGTTTGGAGAATGCAACGACCAATAGTATAAGTGAGAATCTCATAACTCAGAATAAGAAAAAAATATTTCTTTTGTCATTATGGGCTAAACATTAATAGTGTTTATCGACAAAGTATTTATCGTATTCGTGGGATAAAGTGCCTTTTTCCGAATTCGGAAATCTGCTACTAAGTATTGCGCATGGTGGAAAACACCGAACCTGTCTTATTTCTTTCCTCAATGTCTTGGTTGAGACTACTGGCATAGGCATTAGTACCTACGTTTTTATTAAGCCTACGAATATCTACCTCTTTTTCAAGGGGATTGGCACCTGTGCCACTTGCTTTAAAGACCCTGCTTAGCCGAATATTCACCTATACTAACAAGGACAAATTCACGAATACTAAAAAAATCGAGAAATCATCAAAACATCACGAACTGTGATTATTATCTTTCAAAAAAAAAAAAAAAAAAAAAAAAAAAAAAAAAAAAAAGTCTTTCCGTATATTACCAAAAGGCAAATAACCCTATCCATTCCCTTTATGTTAACCCGAACATTGATTCCCTGGCGGCTATATCGATATGACAATAATGCGTCTCTGCAAACGTCTCTGTCATTTAATGTAAAACATTGCCCAATTAAGGGCCATTCACAGCAGGTCAATGGTAGAAAAATAGCACGGTAGATAATTGTTAATGATATAATCGTTGTTGGCCTATTCCTTAGAAGCAAATGCCTTCAAATAAATCAGCTTCTCATTCAGCCACAGAAACCAACAGTGAATTTTACCCACAAAAACTTTTTCCCACCTCTACCACAATACTCTACATCCCCAACAATGCATATAATTGAAAACTTGACAACGAAAAATTAATAGAGCTAGGACGACCGAACAGCCTTAACCTTCCAGTAAGTCCTTTTAGCCAAGAAAATACAGCAATTGATATAAAAGAATGCCTTTTTTTAAATTTTATTTTATGTTAGGTCGGGTCTACTTTAAAGCGAGTGTCCAAATTCTATGATTAATAAGTTAGGTTTTAAAGTCATGCTGCCCTTAAGACGTCAGTTTTCATGGAAAATAAGTAAAACTTGTCTCTTGGTCCAGATTTTGAGGATATATCTATCATATGAATAGGTTAACATTGACACTGAGTCATATCTCATACCCTACCACGAACTGCTTTTTTGCACCCAAAACAATCCACAAGCAGGCATATACTTCTTAGTGATTCAAACAAAAAGTTCCCAAATCATCACCATCATCTTCAACTGGATCAACTGTTATATTTTCCAAATTACCACATTAGCAATATTTGCATATACTGGTACACTCTAGTCCATGCTTTGTACAGGTGCACCTTTGATTATTGCATTCTACCGAACAGTTGCAATGAATCCTTTGAACAAGTGCATTTGGATTAAGGCTTTAGTGTGTTTTCAATGAAATAAGTTTGCTATCTTCTACCATCCTTACCCACTCTGATGACACCATTTTATCAGTACATCCCTTCCACTACATAAATAGGTAGTAAGTCTAGAGGGATTGAAATTTCCATACAGAGGCCGTTGTTGGAAGTTGCTTCAGTGTGACAAATATTTTAGATCTTAAATCTTTTTTGCAGAGCATATTGTAACGGATAGATGTCAGAGATGTCTTCTGATCTACATTATACAATGTAACCATTACCTTACAACTATTGGTTTTCACAATATCATTACTTTGCTTTGGTAGAGCAATGATTTTTAACCACCTTTCAATGCTTTTTTTTATTATTCTAAATATTCTGGACACCTAGTCACATCCAGTAAAGGCAATAGGTCATTACCAATTTCTTCATCAAACACCTGCTTGATTACCTTGATATTATAGATATATGATTTTGCCTTGTATTAATGGAAATAAAGTACAGTACATTAAGAAACTTTTTCATAGTAGATGGACAGGACAAGGTCTGTCTTCTCTAGTAAGTGTGGTTTCTGTGGAAGTAGAAATATTGTGTGCTACCTTTTTTTATGTCAAATTCTGCATCTATTTTTGGTTAAACAACATCACGGCCTTTCTGCTAAGTTGGTTTTATGATCAGCTGGTACACTGCCTGCTTGTTTTAGTTATTCAACAAGAAGGCCATTTATTTCTATCAAATTTTGTTACCTCAATAATGTTAACATTATTGGCATTTGCTTTCAACTTTGCCACTTATTAATACAGTCCTTTATTCTTGGTCCGGTCCCATAGCCAAAAACACAATTGTTGCTATACCACAGTGTTTGACAGCAAATGAGGTGTAATCATCTGCAATCGAGATGTGTGATCTCACTTCTGTCAATTTCAAACGATAAAGAAGAGATCCTCCATCAATTACATAGTGCACTATGACCTGAATCATTTTTTGACATCATTATGGTTAATTACTTTTTTTAAAGTTTCTAAGAACTTCTGCTAACTGCAGTTGGTTTGGTTGAGGCAAGATGTCCTTTCCTTCGAACAAAGATATAGGAAAAAATCAGAGTTCATAAGATATGACAACATCTAGCTGAAGATCACCCATCTGTGAGACTACGAGAATCCTCTGGAATAAGAGTTCTACGTCGATACTTTGATACACAGAAACTTTAGTCTTTCAATATTCAAACCCCTTCTATTATTGTAGTAGAAAACTGATAGTCTTTCCATCTTCTGTATAATATCTTTACTAATTTTAAAAAGTTAGTGAATATTAACATCCTCTTTAGCATTAACCCCTGTGATAGTGTTACGCAATAATTCATCTGCAAGAAAGGGTATAAAACCATTTATTTTGTTTTTCGACTTTACTTACGTCTACCTCATCTCTGTTCACCTGGGAAGCAGATAACTCCATCTATTGTTCACCTGTTTTGTACCTTCTCGAGGCAAGTTTTTGTATTGCAAGGCTATAAGCAGATGACAGATGGAAGATATTTCCCGAACAGTTCTCTAGTGCTCAAACTTTCCACTTCCATGCGTTAGCGACGCTTAACTTTTGAATGAGCTTATCAGTGGTTGCTTGATCATGAGATCAGAGCTAAGGTCACCTAGTTCTGGATGCTTCACCAGAATATGTAAAGCTCAGATTGGAACTACCGATATACTTCAGGGTTATCCTCATCCAATGCATGCATTTACTAAAGATATAGATAAACCTACTTTAAATAATTTGGAAGACCGGGATGTGGCAAATATTGGCAAGCTTATAGATATGGCACTTAAATGCACTTCCCAATACCCCTTTGGAGGAGCTGCAATAAGTGTCCTAGCAATACATAGCATGAGTAGCTACCTTACCCATACGTTCATAGTTTTTGAGATCCTTGTTAGTTCACCATTTTTCCGAGTTATAGTTTTGTACATTTTTTTTTTCTGGTCATGTCATCCTTAAATATGACAGTAATCATTCGAAATAAATATATATTTTTTTATGATATAAAAATAAGGTTTTTTTTCTTAAAAGAGGAATATTTAATAAAAGGAAAAACAAAGCAATGAAGTAAAATGATACCTGTATTTCATAACTCTCTCTCTCTCTCTCTCTCTCTCTCTCTCTCTCTCTCTCTCTCTCTCTCTCTCTGTATATATATATATATATATATATATATATATATATATATATATATATATATATATATGCATATATATGTATATATATATATATATATATATATATATATATATATATATATATATATATAAACAGAGAGAGAGAGAGAGAGAGAGAGAGAGAGAGAGAGAGAGAGAGAGAGAGAGAGAGAGAGAGAGAGAGAGAGAGAGACAAAATATATAATATCTCAATTGTTCTTCTATTCATTCATTTCTTACTTAATCTTTCTTTCCTTGTATTGTTACATATAATTTAAAATTAATATTCGGAATGACGTGAAACTTTTTTCTTTTTTACTGAATGTTTTTTTACACGCCCTCGTAATTTTCACAGGAGCCAAATCAGAATGGGAGACCCAGAACAACAATACCAAAAATGCTGTGGTCACATTGATGCATCTCCTCGATACAGGTCAGTTGAATTGGACTTGAAGGTAATGAGTGAAAAGACATAATACTGCCTTATTAATCTACATATCAATCAACGAATACTCGTGCATGGACAACCAATAATATATAAACACACACATATGAAGTTGAAACACAAACCCTTATATGATTAAAGTATATATATAAATTTTTGGTGTGTATATATGTATGATTGCGAGTGGTTGAGTGTATTTAGATTGATATATCTTCATGCAAGCCTTGTTAAAACATTTTTTTTTTTAAATGTTGTTTTGTATGTATTGCAGATGAATGTCTGGATATGACCCACAACTGTAGCTCTGATGCATCTTGTATAGACACTAGGGTCTCGTACAGATGTCAATGCAAGCCAGGTTTTACAGGTGATGGATATACATGTGAAGGTAAGTATAACGTTAACCATGCTTTTCGTTGAAAAAACTGTTATAAGATATTCGTATAACAGTTTTATTTGAAAGTATTTACATGAGTATTGGCGTTGACATAGCTTGAAATACGGTAAGGAGGATGGCAAGTTTAGTTTCGTTATCCCGCTAATAAAATTAATAGTTTATAAATTTGTATTTAAAGTCCTTATTTACCGTCAGTGTTATATATATACATATATATATATATATATATATATATATATATATATATATATATATATATATATGTATATATACTGTATATATACATATATATATATATATATATATATATATATATATATATATATATATATTTATATATATGTATATATGAGACTCGATCTGGGTCGTATTGGAGTTCAATCAATTTAGGAAAGCACGAATAAAGGGGGATTTCATGCACAAATAATAGCCGAGTTGATCATTTTACAGAATATATTCTCTTATATTTACAAGGGCGCTCTTAATTACGATTATGTTACGTTACTAAGAAAAAGCCCTGTGAAAAATTGTACTCGGTTTGACACACTTCTTGGCACCTGCCCTTCATCTCGTGACACGCTCTCTAGGCCTCTGAAACTAGACTGTCCCCTATGGTCTGTTTCCAACGCTCCCATGGATTGATATCGCGATGCCTGATCATTGATTGGTTGTTTTGATCCGAAAGTCTTATAACAACCAATCGGCAGAGGGTTTGGTGACGCCAAGCCTAAGCTAACCTGTAACCGTCATTTTTGTAGTGCCAACCACACTAACCGTCACTCCTCTAACAAAGAGAGAAAAATCAGTTGACACTTACCACGAACAGTTCATCACTCCCCCCCATAGATTTTACGTCCTGTAAAGTTCACACCTATTATTTTTTTTTCTGATTTTTTTTAATAAACTTTTCTATTTTTTCACTGAAACAAAAAAACTTTCTTTCTCCACTTTATTAATTTTCCCTGGGAAAAAAAAATTTCTTTCGCTTTACATTGCCGCTGAGTACCATCCTCTTCGGGTTCATGCAAAAATTTGAATCAAAATCAGAGGGCCGAGTGGCGTGTTACAATTGCAAGTTACACAAAGATGAATGTCACGCCCACAATAAGTCATACAGAAACACAAAATTCAGGTTTAATACATAATCACCGAAATTTGGAGCATAAATTCAGAAAAATAATCATGTTTTACCAACAGTTTCCTCAATGCAATAAATTTTTCATATGAACCGACAAATCATTACATATACAAAACAAAGAAAATGACAAAAAATTAAAATAAATTAAAATAAATTACTTACAATACCAACACTCTTTGACACATTCACCATCACAAGAAAACCATTTCTAACACATCCATGACACTGCAACAAGAAGCAAATTCAAACAGTGAATAATAATAAAAAAGAAAAATACTTATCAATAACTTAGCAATATTATTCCTCATGAAAAACAAAAGCATAAGTAATGATGTTCAATTCGCAACCCATGATTAGCAATTACTTCTAACAGCACTGAAAACCTCCACAGAGACAAATGAAATGTTTTAAATTCAATATAACAACATTGAAAACATACATAAAACCATTGGTAACAACAAAATGAGTACAATATAGGGTAACGAGATTTTGATTAGTTTCAACATAAACATGAATACAACAGAACTGTCTTAGTATGATAAATGATATACTCATGATATGCTCAGAACAAAACCAAAAAATGGAAAAAAACTCAATTCATCTTTTCACAAAACACTTAGAGTAACATACACAAAATAGACCCGATTCCGTGACCTCACTAGCCTTGTGTTCGACACTATCTCATGGCCAATGTCCTCTTGCACTCTCTCGTGCTCGAAGGACGGCACTGACACACGCTTGTGTCCCTTTCTCACTCTCCTACCCCCAGTAGCCAGGTAGCCCGGGGTAAGGGGGTACCAGCTTATTCAAATGCCACACCAAGTTATCCTCTCGGACTGGGCTTCCTCGGTTGCAACCTTTTAAGATAGATTCTGTCCCCTATCTGTATATCAGACGTTCGCGTTCGGAAACGCTGATAGTATTTCGTCTGATATTTCTCATTGGTCCTCAGCAAGTACTTTTGGGTTATCTGAAACACTCTCCGAGCCAAATTACACATCATCACCCGGTATTGTTCTGTGTTGTATAATGGCAAGGTGTGGGGGTCCATGACAACGGTATACGGCAGCACGGGGTCTTGCCCAAAAAGAATAAAAAATGGGGTATCCCTGATGGAGCCATTATATGCCGTACTTAGGGTGAACTCCACCCACGGCAACATGTCCACCCACTGGTTTGGGTTGTCCCACACAAGATACTTTAAAATATTTGTCACCTCTCGGTTATGGGACTCGACGAGCCCATTTGCTGATGGCTGATAAGAGGCGATATTAATGATCTATTTTCATGATCTTGGTTACCCCTTTGCACACTTCATTCACAAACTCTCTACTATTGTCACTTATCAAGGTACGTGGACATCTGACCTCACTACGAAGGAGCAAAACGCCTTCGCAACTGACACTGCGGTTTTGTCCACCATTGCATACATGTGTGTGAAGCGTGTGAATGCCTCTACAAACACACACACATACTTAAACTGCTCGTCACCGGGGGGGAATGGACCTAGGACGTCCATATGCACTCTAATAAACTTGAAATGCCCTAAGGACCATGTTCTGGCCTTAGGGATCACATGGTTGTGGTTCTGCATAGTGTTACACACATGGCACTTATTAATTAACCTAACTATGTCTTTCTTCATCCCTAACCAAAAAAATGACTTTCTGGCCATTCTCAGGGACCTCTCTATGCCTACATGTCCTGCGTAAGGACTTACGTGAATTACATGGATGGCTTTCTCTATCAAAGAGGAAGGAAGAACAACGTGAGATCGGATATCCCCTGGTCTCTTCTCATATTCATAAAATAAGATATTGTCTTCAATGAAGAACACATCCCTTCGCATGCGCAAGAAATCTGGGAGCTTGCTACTCGCATCTCTCACACAATCCTTGACCTGTTCGATCTAAGCTTCAAATTTTTGTCCAGCAACAAGCTCACCCACACTCCAGCCACATAAATCCACCACACACTCATTCACGGGGCATTCTCTCTGAGTTCACCCCGCGGAACTCCCAGCATTCACATTCTCCGGACAGCCCTCGTCCTCTCTCTCTCTCTCGCACTGGGGTTGTCAAGATCTTCCCGTTTTCTATGCGCTTTTCCAACAGGTGTATTTGAACATGAACTCCCCTGTTGTTTTTCCTTCCGCCTTACAGACCTAGTTGTTACTGCCGCTATGACGGTCCTGGAGAGAGCGTCTGCTACTTTATTTGACTTCCCTGCAATATGCTTGAAATTCACAATATCAAACTCTAACAACCGCTCAATCCACCGAGCTTGCCGAGTATTTAACTCCCCTTTTTTTAACAAGTCCCACAAAGGCCGATGATCTATAATTATTTTAATTTTATGCCCAAGCAAAAAGTAGCGGTGTCTCACCAGCATCCATAGAATTGCCAATGTCTCTCTATCGACGGTACTGTATCTAACCTCTTCTCCCTTTAAAGCTCGTGAAGCGAAACAAATAGGCCTCTCATTCCCTTCATCATCAACTTGAGAAATGACTCTGCCGATCGCGATCCAACTCGCGTTGGTCGTTACCAAAAACGGCCGGTCGAACCTTGGATAAGCCAACAGTTCGTCGCTCGTGAGTGCATTCTTTGATGTCTGAAAAGCAGCTTTCTCTCTTTCTCCCCACTGAAATTCGGGCCGCTTCCTCAATGAATCTAGCGGCCGTGCTATGTGACCAAAGTTCTGTATAACCTTACGGTAAAGCCAGCGAGCCCGAGAAAACTGGCTACTTCCTTAGCGTTTTTTGGCTCTGGAAATTCTCTGATTGCCACTACTTTATCGGCACAAGGCCTTAGGCCTTCAGGTGTTACTAAGTGCCCTAAAAATTCTACTTCTTGTTGAAAAAATTTGCATTTGTCAAAATTGATCTTCATCCCCTGACGTCTCAAGGCTTCTAACACATGTATAAGATTTTTTTTCATGCTCGTCTGCCGTATTCCCAATTACAATTATATCATCCTAGTAGAGAAAGACACTATGCCCTAATAGTGAAGCTAGTACAGACATCATCACACAAGAAAATGGACAGGAGCATTCTTCAATCCGAAAGGGAGATAATTATACTCAAACAATTGATCATCTGTTATAAAGGGCGTTTTTTCTTCACTTTCGTCATTTAAGGGAATTTGATGATACCCGGACTTTAAATCTAACGGAGAAAAAAACCTGCTTTCCCTGACTTTAAGTAACACTTCCTCGATAGAGGGCAAATGGTATGCGTTATCCTTGGTAACAGCATTTATCCTCTTATAATCTACGCATAATCAAAAAGAACCATCCATCTTACGAAACATCACAATGGGAGAGGCCCAGGGGGACTTGCTTTCTCAAATCGTACCTTGCTCTTCTAATTTATTAATTTTTCTTTCAATTGCCTCTACATGACAGACGGGAGTCCTATAAGGTTTGGAACGATTTGGGGGGTGACTGCCAGTCTCGATGTTAATTGGAAACTTTGTAATTCTCCCTGGGGGTTCATCTCCAACTGCAATTATGTCCGCAAAATTCTCTACAATATTTCCTACTCTGTTATAATAATTAATTGGGGTCGCTCCAACAGCGGTTTGACGGAGCTTTCTCAGCCTGTCCCCACCGGGACCTTGACCATGTAAAGACAAGGTCGCCAGTGTCCGTTCGGCTGTCACAAGCGAACATAATTCAAGGTCGCAGACTGACTCAGTGCCCAAGTGGAACCACTGGGTACTTACATTTATAAAGGGAATTTCGACCTTTCCTTCAGTAATGGTGGTGACTCCTGGAGACATGAAATCCTGCCACTTTTGATGTGGTTTTACATACACAAGGTCGCCTTCTCGCAGTTCTGGTGCGGGAGCCACTGATAGGGAGTAGAAGGTGTAGGGG
>NC_090737.1:136336037-136368303 GCF_036898095.1 Palaemon carinicauda
TATTCTAAGTCAATGCCTTTCTCTTAACAGCCAGGAAGAAGTACATGTGGGTGGGTGTCAGAGAGGGCGTTTGGCTAAACGGTCGAAAGGTAGCTCCCGAGGAAGAAGCACCAAGGAATCCTACAATGGACAGTGGAACTTGTAGCTATACCGACGGAGACACATCAGAAAAGTTTCTACTGTGGACAGACCCCTGTTCTACAGATTGGTGGGCCCTTTGCGAAAAGAAAGCATAATTCCATTAGAGTCTCATTGAAAATATGATACTTAACATTGCAATGACGAATCTTTCATGGTCTAATACTCGTAAGATTTTGTTGACAAAAAAAGCTTTCCTTACTCGGAAGACGAATATTTATAGTTTTCATATCATTCAGTTTTCATTGGAAACGGTCATTTGTTTTTTGGGGGAGGGGATTAGTGTTAAATATTTCATATATTAGTGTCATTGCGGTTTTTACTGAAAAATACCATTATATATCTCGGTGTCAATTCTTTAGTGCTTTAGAATAGCTAAAGCTTTAATGAAAAATTATACTTATGACAGTGACCAATGTTTCAAGATTTATTATCCTTGATGTTTAATTTTTAAAATGTCGCTCATTGTCACAATGCCAATTCTCTCATCATCTATTTCGTTAAGAATTTATTGGAAAATTTCAGATTTTATAAATGTGACTAATCAATCTTGAATTTCTCGAATTTTATTGCAAAAGACAATGCTTTCTTACATTTTTTCTCATAAAAGTTAAATTTTAAACCAATATTCTTCTTTTAATAATATATGATTTATTTTATAATATCAACGAGGTTTATTTGAACATGATACTTATCGCAATGACAAATCTTTCATATTCTAATATACTTGGACTTCAATCAACAAATAAAATTCTTACTGCATTATCGAATCTTTAATGTTTCAATATCCTTCATATTCGATTGTAAAGTAACAGTTCTTGTTGCACTTTCTAACAATTTGTCCTTTCTTCTTTATTACACTCTTTTTAAAGCTAGGACAAACCATGAATTTTGTAATGTAATTAAATATATATATATAAAAAAAAACGTTATGGTGAAGTATTTTTTAATTTGTATGCTCTGGTGGCTTTATTGGAAAAAAAATAGCACTCCTTTTCTCAATGACAATTCTTCATGTTTAATGTTTTTGCATTGTTGTTGGAAATGGACACATCTTGATACAATTGAGTACCTTTCTAGTCCAATGTCTTTCATACTTCATTTAAAAACGATGCTGTTCTCCGCAATTACAAATCTTGTTTTATTTTCCTTCAGGTTTCCTCCATGTTTTTGTTTATAACAATGAGAAAATTTACCTTACTTTCAGTTATTATTACCAAACAGAATAAGGCGACGGCTTAAGTGGGGAACGTTGAGGCTTATTGGAAGGAATAAATGTGTTATTTGCATACATCCTTTATGTTTTGTAATGCAGTATCTTCCAATATCGCCTTAAGTGAAATAATGTTCATATCTACATAAAAAATTTACCCCATTGTTTCATGAAAAATGGTTGTTGGACATTAGAGATTTACATTCGAAATTGACGTTGTGCAGTGCTTACTAGTCTCAGAGATCGTATTTAACATCGTCAGTGTTATGCATAAAGTAAACAGTCAGTTGCTTAAATGAGTCTTCTATTTTATTTTTATGTTGATCATCTTGCTCCACGAAGCCCTTCTTCCCATTCCTGCAAGGAGGTAGTAACATTAGCGTTCCTTTGGCTTTAAGCTACATTTGGTTCACTTGATGTTTCTTTTTTCCTTCCTGATGTTCAACCTCTTGTCTTTTACTTACTAGTGCAACTGATGGACTTTTTCCTGATGCAGCTTGGGCTCTGAATGACCCCATAAGTCCAAAATAAAGTTGTATTTTCATTTTCTTCGATTAATCATTGGCATTCCTCGTGACCTTTCACTTGTAATGTAAAAGGTTCCATCGAAGCTTATGTCAACCTTTACTACTGGCCCATACTTATTAAAAACTAAAATATTCACATTCTGTATTTTCTTATAATTTTGGTAATATTTACCCTTTTGCATATATCATAATTTCTTCAACTGTCTCTTTTTCTGACTGCTAAACACCCAAAATACACCTTAACATTTTCCCTTTTGCATCTTATATCTTTTTCAAAATGCCTGACGTGAAACCTATTTTGTACCAATCATAATACCTTTGGTGCCATCACCAGGACAGTAACACGGTATTACTACACTACAAGAGACACTCCGTCTCATATTAGATATAAGAGCAATTGGCGTAACTAAGCAATTCTAATCGGTCTTCATTCAAACAGCTGACTCACAATAATCTCTGACTGAACATTTGTGTTAGATTATACATACTTCATACTTACATATATGCAAATACATATGGACGTGGCTTGTATGAGAATACTCACAAACACGAAAAACAAAAAACGCCATGGTTTCTGGTCCACTGAAGGACTAGAGCTCAGACATGCTAATGTATGTCTGGGATTTTCCAGTTTTAATCACGAGCTAGCCAGTGAGGGTTAGTGATGGTTGGAGATTCCCAATTGATAGTTCAGATCAAACCAACCTAGTATGAGTGACCATGACTAATACGCTTTGTTGGTCATGCAGATACACAAACCCTTTACAACTTAAAGTTATGAAGGTCTGCCCACACCTACACACACATATGCTTATATAAAATACAGAAACACACGCTCGCACACACACACACACATATATATATACATATATATATATATATATATATATATATATACATATATGTATATATATATATATATATATATATATATATATATATACATAATTATATGTATATATATACATATATATATATATATATATATATATATATATATATATATATATATATATATATATATGTGTGTGTGTGTGTGTGTGTGTGTATGTACGCACACGTGTATGTGCATCATACTCTATAAAAAATTATACCTTTCTCAGATGGCAGTTTTTTGCAACAGCTTGTTGATGACTGCTGTTAGCAATCATACTGTATAACGTTACATCAGTATCAACTGTGTCCGATTCAACATGACGATTATAGCAAATCCTTTCTCGTAGTTTATTGTCAAACAAGACCTCAGAAGCACCTATGATCAAACTAATCTTCTGAGGATATTGCGCGTAAACATCCATCCATGAGCTTGTCCATTCATTTTATCAAAACCCCAGCAATAATGAATGCTAAGCGTTGACCGTTGGTCCTAATGGACGACCTTGCTTTCACATATGGTAATTACTCAGTGTTCCCCAATTCTTTATGTTTCACCTATGATTTATAAAGACTCGTGGGCATACTTACTGTATGATTAATATTTAGTGAACTTATGCTCATTTATTTCTAGCATTTATATAAAAAATTGCGGGCTCTATAGATATTCATTATACTATTATTGTATATTCGTCCTTTATTCAAGAATTTGGTTTTTATGTACGTTGCACAAAACTCAGCTAAATGTCCTACATATTAAACTAGTAAAATTTTTACTTTCTGTCATCCTTGTCTAGTATTTTCTATATTAAGAGAGAGAGAGAGAGAGAGAGAGAGAGAGAGAGAGAGAGAGAGAGAGAGAGAGAGAGAGAGAGAGAGAGAGAGAGGGAGAGAGAGAGAGAGTGTTCTGTTGAATAGAAATACATCATCAAAACAGACTGTCATTAATAATTATTTAATAAAGTTTTTTTGGATAAGGTTGGAATCTAAATGTTAAATCTAAAAGGAACAAAGCTTTCCTACCCAGTCTCACTGAGAAACGACCAACTCGTTAAAACGCATCTTTCCTCTGGGGACCCAGTTGAACATATGTGTCTGAGAGTACGTGTGCTTCCGGAAATGTATCCTAAGTGAATATCCCGCAGGATTAAATGAAAATAAATTACTCAGGCACACTGCCCAAAAAAAAAAATGAAAAAAAATGTATATAAACAGTAGCTCCCAAAGGGTGTTGGCAAACGCCACTGAAGTAAGGCTGAAGTTTTAAAAATCGTGATGACTAGAAATAAATAACAAAGCAAAAACAGTGTGTTATTCAAGTGGTCGAGCAACCAACGAATTACTGTTAGAGAAACTGCCATACTTTTTAGTGTTACTGAATATTAATGCAATTATGGTAACTCTGCACGGAAGAGAATAGTATTATTTAATTAACGCTCGTTGTTAATAATTTAATATTATTCCTTTGTTGGCATTGAATTCTGTGAGAAGTTTTAACCTTTATATTTTTGGTGAGAGAAAATATAGTTCTTCTCAGCCTTATGCCCTTCAGGACGGTTGTTATGTGAAAATTAATTTTTTGTTATTCATGCATCATTAATTCTATTGTGGTTTCCAAAATATTTTACCTCCAATGTTTTTATATAGCTCTTTATTCATTATTCATATAACAGTTTCAAAACATATAGTAGGCGTATGTAATGTTTGAAACAATATTTTGATAGAGTAGTACCTCTATTTTGTATTTTTATAGTCTTGTATTGCTTAGCATTTAATTTTCCTTACTACGATGATTTTGCTTCTTTCTTATTTCGTAAAATATTGTAAAATTTCTACATTTGCATCAGAATATCTCATTGCACAGTTTATTTCTAGGTGTTTTATATATCAGAAAATACATTTCTGAAATGCTCTACCTGAGATTTCTTTAATTCTACGACTGAAATAGTTTCAAGAATTAATAATGACCAGGCTCGAGGTGGTAACAGATATGCCAAAAGGTCAAAAGAGTAGATTATGCGAATGGCTAACAGAAATATACTTTATTCCATATCTAAATAGAATCAACATTTCACATAGTATCACTTAGTGCATTTAATTGTTATATTACAGGTTTTACTTTAGACGTTGTATACAGTCTAAAGTACAATAACTGGTTTAAAGCATATTTCACTTCACAAAAATAATTTAAGCATAATAGTCTAAACCTTTACTTCTCAATCTAAACACGACTGTAATATTTCTGGACATATCTAATTAAAACACTATGCAGTTAAACAATTACAGAAGACACTTCGGTGCTTCTTTCAGACACGATCACTATCCATTGACAATAATGATTTTGAGCTTTTAGACAAGAGGACTAGTCAATTTTATAAAATGTGTTTCGTTTCAACAGACTAATTCCTAACATCACGTTAACAGCAAAAAGACTAAACACTTTAAAATGTCAATATATGTAAAAACTTCTAGCAATTCTATGTTATTGAAATCATTTAGTAACTTTCAGTTTTGACTATATCGTGCCTGTCCTTGATAAATCAATTTACCTCATAATGGAAATAAACTTTCTCTTAGAAGACCTTTAGTTTCTTTTTTTTTCTTTTGGTAGGTTACGATTGTTTTAACTAGTGGTTGCTTGTTTAGCTCTTCATTGTATATCGTTGGTGTTTGTCTATGCAATTTTTGATGTTCCTATTCATTTTGTTCATATCATGTTCAGTTTTGGGCATTATTGTTGGAAATAATAGTCTGACTTTTTATTTGTATATCGCCACTTTTCTCTTCTCGATCTGTGTATTATTTCTTTTGGTTATAGTCCAGTTGTAAATCTTTTTTACTGAAGCCAAGGTCATGCATAGATATAAACACCATAGCAAGAATTTAATGTGAATTTTAAATTAATATCCCTCCCTGGCTTGCTATTTTGAGTAATACTAATGTTAAATGTGGTTCCTATCACGAATCCTGTATTATTACCTTTTTACCACTCTCTTTAAATTAAGAACGATCATATGACAATTCGATTGTTTAGAACTGGTCAAGAGTTGAAGTCTGGAACCCGTCGCTGGATCGAGAGAGTTGGCTCCAACATATACTAGTGAACTAATCAGCAGTGAGAATTGCTTTAAAAAGTACTTTAATTCTCAGCCCGAACTGAAGTGGTTATACGAAGAAATATATACAGGTAAGAAAGTGGTATGATTATCTATATTTAATTGAAATGCAATGCGTTAGGAATATAATCGCAATAATATATCAGAATTCACAGAATAAGAGAGAATAGAGCATTTTCACTTTCAGGAACCGAAGGGAAACATATCTTTCATAAGCGAGTGTTCGGTAGACTGACCAAAGCCGAAGTTGACCAATCAGGATGTGCATTATATTTCATGGCATGACTCTCCTTACATATCCCTTTTTGATTTACATTGTATAACTGTGTAAGGTGACCCATACATTGTTCCCTAGATGTTACTTGTTTAGGATCATTGTAATAAATTTTATATTTCCATGATATTGTAGGAAGTAGCTAAGATTTTTGACAGAAATCCCTGATAATTAAAACATAATTCCGGAAATGAAACTCCTTTCCAAAGACGTAATTTTCATGTTAAATTTAACGTAAACCTCCGTAGACCTTGAAAACTTCCCCGGAAGAACAATATTTTCCTCCCTAAATTTCTGTGACATAACAATAAGAGAACGCATTAGAATTTTCACGTTTTGCAATAAAATCATCAGTAATCAAAATTTCTCGCAATCAATCGTTCAACAGTGAATTCTTCGTAACTTATTGCTCGAAATATCAATTTCCTGAAAAACAAGTTGCTCGAAATATTAGTATTTAAAAAAGATTCCATTCTGTTAACGAGTACCATTAACCGATCAGTAAATGGTAATTAACGACCACTAATAATCGTTCTTTAATTTCTTTTCAAGTTTAAACTTTATGATTGTGTTTTTTCCGTTAAATTTTTTTTTAAAGTCTCGAACCCTTAAGACTTGTGTGAAGTGAAATGACAAAATTTATATATAAAGGATAAAAATGGGAACAACGAAATATATTAGAAATATGAAATGAATAAATAAATTAAATATATACCTCGATACCTCAGCACACTCTGAACACATATAGGCTGTTGTCACTTTTAAAACTGTACTTCAGTTATAAACAAAACGTGGTGTGCAGACACGTAGTACTACACCCCTCATATATGCTCTACTACCAAACAAAACCGAAAAAAAAATGAAATATATTCCTTAAATATTTTATAAGAAAAATATCACCTTTCAAGCCATCAACAATAATGACTTATTTAGAACTTACCATGGTTAGGACTATATAACAAGAATCCCAAATAACCAAAGGTCGTGGGTATTTTATTTTTCATTACTATGAAAACCTTAATCCAAAAGTAGAAGCCCAATATCTCTCTCTCTCTCTCTCTCTCTCTCTCTCTCTCTCTCTCTCTCTCTCTCTCTCTCTCTCTCTCTCTCTCTCTCTCATTTATATATATTTATATATACTGTATATATATACTGTATATATATATATATATATATATATATATACTGTGTATATATATATATATGTATGTATATATATATGTATGTATATATATATGTATGTATATATATATGTATGTATATATATGTATGTATATATATATGTATGTATATATATATGTATGTATATATATATGTATGTATATATATGTATGTATATATATATGTATATATATATGTATGTATATATATATGTATGTATATATATATGTATGTATATATATATGTATGTATATATATATGTATGTATATATATATGTATGTATATATATATGTATGTATATATATATGTGTATATACATATATATATATATATATATATATATATATATATATATATATATATATATATATATATATATATATATATATATATATATATATATATATTGTAAATAAGCTGCAAACCCTTGAGTATACCAATATTACTATCTAATTCTGTCACCCTATCAACAGAACCCTAAAATAAATATAATGAAAGTTGTAGCCAATAAAAAAATCTCGGCTCTCTCAGTAGTACAAACTGACATTTCTCCTTTCTTATTTTCTGCAACCAGACCACATATAGCACATTATTAATTTTCTGAGTGGCTTAGCTCGGTGGAAGGAGAGAAGCAAACACAGATATCCGCATTAGTTTGAATTCTACACGTGAAGGATTCTCAGATAGATCTTTTTTTTTTTTTTTGCTCAATCATTTTCATTTCCATCCATCTTATCAACAATTATTTGAATTGTCTTTACTATGGTGTATGTCTTGCAACATGAATGGTTACAATTGTAAATAATATCATCTTCATCTGGGATTTTTAGACATTTTTCAACCACATCCTGACGTATTAGACAGCACCTCAAATCCGTTTCCTTCGTCTCCAATGAAATCACATTTATTTTTCTAGTCTCTCTGAAATATTATACCCCTACAGTTACCAACACTTTCCTTTCCTCTAATAATATGTAAATAAACATTGCATTGCAACACACTACAACTAGGGGGCTTTCATTCATCAAAAAATAATAATAGAATAAGAATAAGAAGAACCCTTATATAGAAGAGGTCTCTTTAGAACTTTCTCGACCTCAAACCCCTGAATTAAATATCAAAATTAAGCATGCACATTGAATGATTCAACAGCTAAGAAAAAAACTAAGGACAAATATATACTGTTTTGAAAAGCGCTCGTAAAAATGTTCTGCCAGAATTAAATTGTCAACCGAAGATTTTGTAATTATCTTGTTGTATAGGGTCACATTTTAAGATAGAAACAGAACAGGCCAAGAACTAATGATAAAACCTAATGGATAATGATCTCTTAGGGATCAATTTCAAAATTAATGTCCGTTATTGTTTTCAAGAAAAGCTAAATGTATACTTACGTAATCTAATTCCGTATTGCGAATCAGAAGGCAGACTATTTTGGTAAACTAATAACACAATATAACCTATTCACCCACACCCTGTGCATCAATTAAGTCTCCCTTTGCGCCCATTCACACACACACCCTGTGCACCGTTATGGAAGAACTTGAATGATTTGGCTATGGATTTTAGGTTAGACATGCGTTCGTAGTTATTTTTTTTTTCTCTAAATAAAATGATAACTATGTGTTTATTTCATAAGTTATTATTATAATAACATCTGAGAAAAGCAATGTTTTAACTTATTGAACAAAAACTATGAGCCTTACTAAAGCCTTAATACATACACTAGTTACAATTTAAAGAAAATAACGGGAATAAATCATGGTATGATCATGTGAACCACTTATCTAAATAATGCATCCAAAAATATATAAAAACAAGTTTTGCTTCAATCTCTGCATCGTGATAAAAGGAATTTCATGATTTTTTTTTTTTTAGTATATTAAATAGCCTGACTATTCAATGGCAAGATCATATAACATCTTTACCGAATTAGATGGTATAATAGTGAGCTATTAAAGGCAAAAATACATAGACGTAAGATGGAAGGTAGATGGAAAAGAGCCAAATCCTCACAAGCCAGAAATCTATATAATAAGGCCAGAAATGACTATAACATCCTGTTAGAAAAAACAAAAAGAAAATTCTACAACGGCGAAAGTAAAAAAACTAATAACATGAGGGACTTTCACAAAAACCTTGATGATTTGATGGGATTAAAGAAAAAACATGTCTTGCCTGATGATGTTTGTGCAGAGAAATTTGCTATATTCTTCAATGAAAAAATTTATAAAATTTATAGAGGTTTCCCCCAAAATCACTTGGAAGGACAGTCAGTTATGCCAGTGAAGGAGGGTAAGAAGTTAATAAAATTTAAGGAAATAAATATGTGCAACTTGTTAAAGGTTATGAGAGAGATGAAGAGTACATATTGTGGAAACGACCCTTTCCTAAACAGTTCAATAAGTGAAGCTCCAAACAAGCAAGTTGTATATAATATTTACCTGAACATAATTAACCTAAGTATATCACAATCCTGTTTTCCTAGCTGTGAAAAAACTGCGTTGATCATACCAATATACAAAGGAAAAGGTGATGTAAACGAGCTAAATTCATATAGGCCCATTTCAAATTTATCCTACATGTCGAAGCTTATTGAAAAAATCCTAAGTGAGCAATTATGGGCGCATATTGATGAGTTAGAGGTATTCCCGGAAAATCAATCGGCCTACAGAGCTAATCACTCTACAGAAACTACCTTATGCTCAATAATGAATGATATCATAGGTCTTGTCGATGAGGGAAAGTGTGGAATTTTGATTATGTTAGATCTTAGTGCTGCTTTCGATACTGTTGTGCACGAGTACTTACTTGACGACTTAAAGTCATTGGAGTGACTGAGGAAGCACTGGAATTTTTGCGGAGTTACTTAATGAATAGGAAGACTATTGTAGAAGTTTCTGGAAACCGATCCAGTGAGAGAATTCTTATGAAAGGTGTACCACAGGGTAGTATTCCAGGCCCTATCTTGTTCAACATATACACTATCGAGCTATCACACATCTTGAAAAAACAAAAAGTGGGCTTTAAACTATATGCAGATGATACTCAGTTCTACCTTTCAATTTCAACAACACAAGATACAAAGAAGAAAATTGATGAGATAATGACTGAAATAAAAACATGTATGCAGAGGTAAAAGCTTAAATTAAATGATGATAAAACAGAATGTATGTTTTTTGGCACAAAGGTGGCTTTGAAGAATTACCAGTTAATTCAAAGTATAAAAATTGGTGACGCTGATGTTGGGATTGTGCCTGTTGTGAAAAATTTGGGTGTACTGATAGATTGTAATTTGTCAATGAGGGACCAAATAGTGAACACAGTGAAAGTGTGTAACTATCACCTGAGAAACATAGCATTTATTAGAAAATATTTAACAGAGGGCAGTACAAAAATTTTAGTGATGAGTCACGTAATATCAAGGCTTGATTATTGCAATTCTCTGTACTATAAATTGCCCAATACACTACTAAGAAAGCTTCAAAATGTGCAAAACTGGGCGGCTACACTGATAAAAGGCATTAAACTACGGGAGAGAATAACTCCTGCTTTGATCGATCTACATTGGTTACCTGTTAAGGCTAGAATTGAATTTAAGATTTGCTTGTTGACTCACAAAGCACTTACAAGTGATAAGCCTAAATATCTTCGTGTTTGCTTGGTCCCCTACCCTCAAGCTACCAGCGCTGCTGTAAGAGTTAGACATGCCGATGACCCACATAGACTATTCGAAATCAGTGTGAATCATGCAATAGGAGGAAGAACGTTTAGTTATGCTGCACCGAGACACTTCAACGACCTTCCACTTGATGTCAAGAATAGCAAAAATGTGGCAGCTTTCAAGAAAAACCTGAAGACTTATCTTTTTAGAAAGTGTTATAACAGTGACCTGAAAACTATTAAGCCTGAATACAAATGCTAGTGAAATAACTGATAAGATACAGAGCATAATATTAACTGGAAAGAAATTATTTTCACACACCAAGGCCCGCCTGAACAGACTTTATTGTCTGATGGAGGGCGAGAAATAAACCCATAAAAGTAAGTAAGTAGAGTTTGTGGAAACGATTAAATCTAGTGTTCTCTTACATCTTTACCATCATTTTCCGCTTCTCCGCCTATCCAGATTAATCCCACATGCATAGTATTCTTGAAGTTTACTTAAAATTTTAAATAAATTAATTACACTGAACAATTTATTCAGACTATTCATGATATCAACATTTTCTTTCCATTTGTTACTCTTAATAAAACTTCTTTCTCTTCAAAAATACAATGCCTTGACAAACGAATTTTAGATTAATTGTACAACACTTTATACGCTGTGTTCATAAGACACTGATATTGATGTGTGTGTATCATTAATTTTATATACTAAAGCATATTCTGGTACGATTTTTATGAAAATTTCACAGATAGAGGAATCAAAATAAACTATCGCCTTTTCCCCTCCACAAATAGTTTTTAATTAACTTTATTAAATCGTGAGTATTAGCAAATATCAACAGGGGTTTAAAAAATCAATGATAAGTGGATCAGTCTCGAATTGTTTCAGACCTACAAACTACTAAGCCTAAGTTTATGGAACGTTAAGAATTTTTTTTTTTAATACTAATAATAGTAATATAAACATTTAGTTTTAATGAACATTGGAGTCATCATATTGTTAGTAAATGGTTCGCTTCAAAACACAAATATCGCATACACAAATTATTGCATTTTTTTACTGTCTTCATAGCACCCTATCAAAACACAAAGTAAAGGCATGATTGTTAGAAGTTGATAAATGTGTGACACCAGATAGCTCCATACACCTACTCGCGGTCCAAGTTTTCAGAGTATATCTAAAGGACATTGAGGACATCCGTAAAGTTTCTCGTTTTTCTCAGATGAAATTCACCGTTCCACTGTTGCAACTGTGTTGATTTTGCATTTTAAAAGCTGCTAGAGTTTGGGCAACCATACCTAAACTCTTAGGCTTACGTGACCCATCAGATTACCTGCAAACTACTTTCGCTCACTATCACAGTTCCATTGGAAAAATATCACTCTTTATAATAGCTCTTAGCCCCCTGGCTCCATCATCCTAACTGCAATGAAGTATCATTTGCATTTTCCTCTATATCACAAATGCCTAGAAACTTATAAGTTACAATTTTAATTTTGAAATAATACTTTATTTTCTATGACATCAGCTGAAGTTTCCTGGCCCTCCCTGGTCTAAGCTTCCTTGGACAGGGTGCTTTTGAAGCTGTTCGATTTCTAAGACTTTTCGTGACAGTCCAGTTACATATCGGTTTCCTTTGGCTCTCATGAATGGCCTTTAAGATTTTATATTTTCTTTGGTAGGGCTAAAGTCTATTTTACAACGTAGTCTTGGTATTCTTTGAATTGCGTATACATTTTTCAAAATTGCTTCAGTTTTGAGAACAGTGTTAACGTTTCCATCCCTATGAGTTCAAATATATTTATACTCGTATTTACACACACAGAGACATACACATGCACATTATCCATATTATGTCTTGTATGATCTAACGTCCTTTGCATTTTTATAAACACGATAAAAAGTGTATTAATGAAAAGTTTAATTTTGCATGGTTAATGAATTTTTAAATGTAGAGAACCACATAGAATATCGTAAATAATGCCTAAATAGGAGCAACGTTTAAAATAAATAACCTTTTTACTGTTTTACTAAATACTTTAATACAATGTTTATGAAAACTGCCACTCTAGATCAAGAAAAAAATATATACATTATCTGTAAGATGAGAGAGTAAGAAAAACCTTTTAATTGTTCATAAAATTTTGGCTATCTTATAAGATTTATTATTTCAATAATAATAGTTTTTTTTTCTGGTCTGCTGGCATATTTTTTTTTCTCATATCTACTGATATAGGTTAGAAATAAACTCACGTTGATTATATTAAAGAAAATATCAGGCCAAAAGATATTTAAATGAAAACATGATAAAACTATTACGATGTGCATTGTAAATTAAATCATGAAAAATATAAGGTTGCTGGGAAGTGTAAGCACACATTTACCGGAAAAATAACTCTTTACAGAATACAACGTGATCATAAAGATAATAATAACGTAATTATAACATAATTAGAAACAAAATGGGCTGTAATCTGGTTTTGATGAACTGTCCTGTTTTGTAATTGCTACGCATATTCAAGTAATTAAAAATATTTGTCTACTAATCCATCTATCCGGAGCTCTGATATTGTTTGTGTTATCATCCCCTACGCCTATTGACGCAAAGGGCTTTGGTTACATTTCACCAGTCTTCTCTATCTTGATCTTTTAAATCGACACTTCTCCATTCATCATCTCCTATTGTACACTTCCTAGCTCTCATCCATTTACGCCTGGGTTTTCCAACTCTCCTCGAGTCATAAAAAAAAAAATCTATTTTTTTCGTTTATGATATATTTATGGAGATATGAATTTTACTGGCACCTAACATCTCATTGTCTTAGGAAGAGTACGTCGTTAGAGATATAAACTTTCGTCCTACATCTACTTTAATACCTGTTTATTTTAAGCCCCATATAACAATTATAACCTTATTATCAAACCTTAGGATAGTACATAAATTCTAAATAAAGGCCTCTCACGTACATCGGTATATGATTAAGAACTTAATGCTTCAATGAAGCGATATTTTCGTTATCATTTAGATTTATGTCGTGCGTACACGTGTGTTAGACAAGTTAATTACCTGAATTATTCCTCCTATTTTCTACTGTCAAAAAGCCATCGCAGATAATGAGCCAACGCTTGAATATCTGTGTTTCTACAATGTTGTTCATAGCTTTAAACTCTCTCTCTCTCTCTCTCTCTCTCTCTCTCTCTCTCTCTCTCTCTCTCTCTCTCTCTCTCTCTCTCTCTCTTCTGCCAGGTTCCTGCGTTTAGAAAAAGAAATACACGAATATATATCCTTGTAATTTGATGATTTTGTTATAATCGACATGATCAAATAATTTCTAAAAATTAGGTTAGTTGTAGGTGGCATTTCGAGATCCTAGCATAATACCAGAAGTCCCACGAAAAATGAGAATAGAATCATATCAAGAAACTTTCATTATTTATAACGGCAATTGAAAGTCATAATTCTTCCCATTATTATCATAATTTTATTATAAAACAGTGATGACATCATATGTGTTCGAATAACTTTAAAATGTAATAAAAAAAATGTTAGTTAATAAATAAATGATCAAAAGTTATCTTTAAATTTGGGAAAACACTCTATAAGGAAAAATAACGGAGATTAAAAGATTAAAGGCAAACACAACTATAACCAAGTCAAAAGATCAAATTAAAAATGAAGATTAAAATAAGATACTCGTAAGACTTCAAAGAGCATAGCACAGAATCTAATGACACTTTACAATGACGTTGAAATCAAATAAAAGGACAATGTCACCTTCAAAGGAGAGAAGTGGCCCTCAAAGTAAACATTCCTTTACTATCTCTCTCTCTCTCTCTCTCTCTCTCTCTCTCTCTCTCTCTCTCTCTCTCTCTCTCTCTCTCTCTCTCTCTCTTCAATTCAGCTATGTCCTCGGCTTCTCTGTACACAAGGTATTCAAAAACACAACAGAGGGTATATTTCTTGCTTGTTCTGTAATTAGTCTTGAAACCTGCTTAGAGATGACAGGAAACTTAATCGGATCTCTCTGCTACGTACAATAGGTGCTATTCTCTTTTGCCTCCTTTCCTGGCACAGATATTCGACTAAGTTTCCTGTTATCTCTAAGCAGGCTTCAAGGCTGATTACAGAACAAGCAAGAAATATAATCTCTGGGCTGTTTTTGACTACCTTGTGTACAGAATCCGAGGAAAATAGCTGAATTGGAGAGAGAGAGAGAGAGAGAGAGAGAGAGAGAGAGAGAGAGAGAGAGAGAGAGAGAGAGAGAGAGAGAGAGAGCATTTCTATTGATAAGAGATCCGAGTAACACTCTCTCTCTCTCTCTCTCTCTCTCTCTCTCTCTCTCTCTCTCTCTCTCTCTGTTTATGAAGACTGTAACAAGTATTTATATCCTCCCCTGGAAATTGTAAAAAGAGTATCTTACATACTTTACACAACGCGTATGAAATCATTTACTTTATTATGTACTCTATTTTACTGTTCCCGTAATTAATAAAGCCAAACGTTTTAGTGTGAAACGTCTTAAATATTCTTGTGAAAAAGGAAGCCTTATAAAAGTACTGAAAACAGCTACATCATTCCACTAGGAGAAAATCAGCATTATGCTATACACAAATCTACAGGGGAAGCAAAGAAGGCTGTTGGCTAGGCATTTCTAAAAATGCTTGTAGCTTCCGGATTTTAAAATTAAAATCGATGCACATAATTTTTAATTTTGATTTTTTTTTCGTCCAAAATATTTCGAGGCTTTTATTTCTTACTATTATCTTTCCTATTGTGTCATAATTATGGATTATCTTAAACACCATCTAAGATTTCTCTATCTAAATCCTATCATGTTCTATTTTTGGGCTCAGGCCATGTCGTCCTGATGGAAGTTCCTATTAGGTAGCTTTCTAGGGTATATTTGACTACAGTGATATTCCCAGAGAATTTTACCGTAAGGTATCCAGAATTCTAACTCCTGAAGCGAATATCCCTAAATAATCTCGCAGGGATATCGCATAATATCAGAGGACGTATTCTCGACACGTCACATAGCTATCTTCACCCCGAACAGTATTAACGCTTCGAGGGGGAATAGTGACAAGAATCTGAAACGAGAATGAAAAGAGAGCCGCTCATAAGGCATCTCTCCTATTCCGTTTCCAGTGTGTATCTGATGAAGGCGGTAGCGCCCTCTTTATTCCCTTTCGTGTAGTTCTACTACTCGGTGTTTTCCCTTGTGTTCTCTTGTTATTTTGGATTTAATTCGACATTTTGATGACTTCTCCGGCCTCTTCTGCCTCTAGGAAGTTAATTATTATCTTTACTATGTATAAATGTAAGATCTTGTCGTTTTGAATTAAATCAAAAGTGATTTTAACGTAAACAGAGCTGTTGCCAACCGGAGGCATCCTGGATGCTGTCGCTCACTCTTATGGGTCAGTTAGTTAGCTAGAGCGACGTTCCCAGTTTGTTACGCTTTAATAATTTTGCTATTTAGCTACTCTAGAAATGCTTATATTGTTCGGTCAGTGTTAGCTCGGTGATTTCTACACAGGTCGAGGTACCGATCCTGCCTTTCGCGAGGCTTCGTAGCCTAGACGCCGGGCACTAGCACTTTCATGCATGGTATAAGTTTTTCCGAGTATTATTTCATTGAAGCTATAGGCAAAAATTTATACATGTAAGATATTGTTGAATGTTTTTTCCAAGATTGTATAAGAGAGTTTCGGTGATTTAGGTAATCGATTCTCATCTTACCTAGTCTAGTATTCTAGGTACAGTAGTATACTTTCGCACATTCCTGATTGTTCTTTTTCTCCTCCGGAGGCTAAGTTCAATCCCTCTCTCCCTCTGTAAGCCTTCGGCTTAATTCTAGTGGTTCTATCTGTATAATAATTCAGGTATAACTATTCTAGGATATGTTTGTCCTGACCTGATAACCAGAGTGACTGTTTTTTTGGGTTAGGGCAGAACATCAGAGTTTCTAGTCTGTGGTCTGCTTCTTCCTAGCATAGAGAAAGAGTCTCCTTTGCTAGGTTAGGGGCGGGCACAGGAAGCTTTGCTTTCCTAGTCCATGTTGGAAGGATTCTGTACGAGATGATTCCTTCCTCTAGTGGCCTAGCAGACTGTCCTGTGTTGTTTTTCTCGGGCTGGAGAATGAGTTTTCTCTGTTGCCCGGCGAAATAACTTCACCTAACTTTGTTCTGGTTGGGAGGAGGATAGCAAGTATTGCCAATCTTCCTCCCTAATAGACAACTCTTGGTTAGGATGAGCTTCCCTAACGGCTGAGTGTGTCTCCTTCAAGAACAAAGTCTATAGGACCCTTATCCCTTCCCCACCTCTCTTTCTTTTATTTTCTTTTAGCCGCTGTCCTACTTCTGTACCTAGTATAGCTTAGTATGGAGGACAGGCTCAGCTCTCTGCCGGCCGTCACTATGTGTCGGCCAGCAGAGACCATTTATTCTTTGTAGAGTGAACCCCAGACCTCCCTTGGTCTCCCTAACATGTCCGTCGATAGAGCCCGGCAGACTATGGATTCTTTGGAAGCCTGAATGTTACATTTTCCTCTTCCATAAGTTCACTCTTTCTGGATGGAAGGTCGTATGGCAATGCCGCCTTATAACCTTACATCTATACTGTTTCTCTTGTCTATTGTGTTGCACCCCTAACCCGGCTGCCGGATTAACAGCCGACAGCCGGGCAGGTGGAGGTTCTCTGGTTCTTGGCTACTGTCGGCGGGCACGGGTTTTATTACCTTTGCTGGCCGGCAAGGGAAACACAGCCCGAATCTGCTGGCTACTACGATAGCGGCCGGCAGCCGGGTTTTAGTATTTTCAGCAGTCGGCTGGCAATGATTGCTGGCCGGCACACAGTCGCCGATTAGTTAAAGATAGTATATCTTTGATCTATAAAGTGATAGTTGCCGGCCGGTACAATAACATGCGATGTATAGTAGTTGCTATATTCGTAGTGTAGTACACACTGCATTAGTAGAAACTGCTGTACAGAGTTTGTGATAACACTAAAGTTCTTCATCATACTTAATGTTATCTTGTACAGCCTTTTGTTGAGACCGTACTTTATATAGAAAGTGAGTTATTTCTGTATTCTTTCAATCCCGTATATTAAAACTACACATCAAATTTCCGTTTAGAAAATTACTTAAGGTATTCTAGCATAGAATTAACCTTGGTTTTAATATTTTGGGAGGTTACAGCAATTGACTGAACAGGAAATACAAGAATGTGTCTCTCCTTCTTTCTTTTATAGCTTTTCTATATAAGCTAAATGTTTCAATATAAGTGAAAAGCCTTCACTTGATACTCATAGATTTTTTCTTCTCTTTACAGGAGAACCATCCGAAGTGCGGGAGTGTGTTCTGTAATGTCCTCAGTAAGAACTTCTGTGGACATCATTATTGCAGGAGGCACACAGCATGTGCAGCCTCCAGAGGTGTTCTCCGCTATTGGGACCCTCAGTTTTGTACAATTTGTTCTAACCTGATTACCGAGGCTTTTGATGACCCTAAGTCAACGGAGTCAAGGGATGCTGCCAGGGAAACGTTACGATCCTGGGTGAGGGGTTTTCAGAAAAACACCTCAGGTCCCTACCTTCCAAATGAGAAGGTGAGGGCCTACCTTTTCCCTAAAGCATCGGCTGATGCAATCATCAGCCAGCCTCAGGTGGAGATACCAATTGCCCTGAATCCGGTAGATTCTGAAGTCTCAGCCGCCCTTCAAGACATCCAAGTGGACGATAGGATGTCGGAGGTGTCGGATTCTACTGAGAAGGACCTTCTAGGAGAAGGTCAGGAGGAGGAGCTGTTTCAGACTCCTCAAGTAGAAGAGCAAGAAATCGACGAAGTGTCGGTTACGTCGGTTCCGGACCCAGAACCGGTTCCTGCTATCCCAGATGAACTTGGAAGGACTCTTTCTTCCATTGTTGAGATGATCCAACAAATTCAAAGGAAGAATGATGAGAAGGAAGCTGCAATGAAACTGGAGTTACGTAGACTTGCAGCATCACGTGGGCCCCAGAAGCTGCTCACCGTGAAGGATCTTCCCTTGGTATGCCGAACAAATGCCAATGACAACTGAGGAGATCGTGATCTCAGAAAAGTTGGGAGCAATTCCCCTGGAAGAAGTGGAATTTTGGCCCAACAAAGATTTTTATCCGGACTGCTATGCCTGTCTTAGGAAGGAGCCAGCCTTAAAGGAGGAGACGGAGCCGGAGTTCATAGTTTTTGACCATAGTAAAGCTCAGACGTTGCTAACGAGCTCGATGAAAGAGAGGGGCTTCACTAGCTCAAAGGTGCCCGCCTTGAGTAAGAAGCTTCCCTCCTTTGTGGCCTCTCCTACCAGAGCCTTTCCCTTCTTGGAAAAGGGATATAAGGCTGCCTTAAATGCGGTGGAGGCAGGGAAACCATGCCCTTCCTTGGAGGAGTGCAAGCCGTTATCTCTGACCTTGCCCTTGGACCAAGAAAACTGGAAGGACGTACACCTTACCTTCTCAGTCGGGAAACTGGAAGCTGATATTGCTGAACGCCAGTTCGGTGAGGCGCTTCCAGAACTGTCGGAGGCTCTCTTGTGTAGAGAGCAAGAGACAAAGGAAAGAGTTGCGGCATCGATGTCGTTGCAAACAACACTAGAAAAGATGGCAAGTGACCCCAAGAACCAGGACATGTTCATGGTTGTGGCCAAAACCCATCTGGCCACAGTTACGAAGGATTTCTATAGCTTTATTAAAGCTAAGAGAGCCTGTAGAGAGTTGGTGTTCGCCTCGGTTGCGGTGAGGCACGAACCGAGGAAACTGATCTCCTCTCGTATTAAGTGTAAAGACCTCTTTCCCAATGAAGTGGTTAAAGAGGTAGTAGACAAAAGGCCTAGGCCATCCTCTCGGCCGGCTAAACCCTAATGACAGCAACATCAACAATAACTTCCGGTGACCGGGTGCCTCAGATAGTGGCACAACCTCCAACCACGTACCAGCTGGTACCTCAACAAACGGCGACACTGTCGCCAGTTTTTAACCCAGCCTCCGAAAGACAGACTTCTTCCTTTCGTTCGAGAGCTAGAGGAACAGCCAGAGGTTCTTCTAGATGCCCTTCAAGAGGAAGGGGATCCAGGGGAGGACGCAGTCAAGGAGGCAAGGCCTCAGGTCCACAACAGCAGTAGAAGATACTTCCAGTAGGAGGGAGATTACAGCTTTTTAGGGATCGCTGGACCTTCGATCTCTGGGCCCACAGCCTAAATAAGAATGGACTAGGTTGGAGCTGGAGCAGTCTTCCACCTCAATTTCCTCAATTCTTCCAACACTCAACCCCCGCTCTGGAAGAATATGTCCGAGAGCTCTTAGTCAAAAGAGTAATCCGGAAGTTTATGTCCATCAAATTCCAAGGAAGGCTGTTTTGTGTTCCAAAGGAGGACTCAGAAAAACTCAGAGTCATTCTGGGCATATGCTGTGTCACTAGACTTGTTTGACGCTTATTGGCACATTCCAATTATTCGTCACCTCTCCCCCTACCTAGGCTTCAAGTTACTTTGATAACTTTACGCCTTCAGAACCATGCCTTTCGGGCTAAACATAGCCCCAAGGATTTTCACGAAGCTCGCAAACGCAGCCGTCCATCAGTTACACCTAAAAGGGGTCCAAGTAGTAGCCTACTTGGATGACTGGCTGGTGTGGGCAGCATCCAGGACAGTATGCATGCAAGCTTCTAAGATAGTGATCCAGTTCCTGGAACATCTGGGATTCAAGATCAACATCAAAAAGTCTCTTCTTTCTCAAGCTAAAAAAATTTCGGTGGTTGGGAATCCACAGGAATTTGGAGTCACATCGGCTTTCCATTCCGAGTAAGAAGAGGAAAGAAATAGCAGGATCTGTCAAGAGACTATTGAAATCCAAACGGATATCAAGACGCGAACAGGAGAGAGTGCTGGGCTCTCTACAGTTTGCTTTGATAACAGATCCAGTGCTAAGAGCACGGCTTAAGGATGCAACAGGAGTCTGGAGAAAATATGCATCAAACGCGCGAAGAATTGGCACCTGTCAGCAGTTCACATTCAAGAGTTCCGAAATGTGACACCGGACGCTCTATCTAGGTTTACACCTGTAGAGTCAGAATGGTCCCTTGACGCAGGATCGTTCTCCTTCATCTCGAGTCAAGTCTCAGAGCTGCAGATAGACCTCTTTGCGACGAAAGACAACAAGAAAATAGTTCGTTACCTGTCCCCTTACGAGGATCCGTTAGCGGAGGCAGTGGACGCTATGTCTCTGGGCTGGATCAGATGGTCCTGTATCTATCTGTTCCCTCCGCACACCTCGTTTTGAAGGTCCTCGATATGCCGAGATCCTTCAAAGGGAAAGCAGCAATAGTGGCCCACAAGTGGCCAAATAGCGTGTGGTTCCCTCTGGTATTGGAACTACGATTAAAATTCGTTCCGCTACCGTATCCATCCCTGTCTCAGCGAGTACAGATGTTGACTGTCTTCGCTCCATCACAGAAAACACGAAACCAACATCTCATGATTTTCTCTCCTTAACGATGAGAAAAAGATTCGGTGTTCAAAAGTCGGTTTAGACTTTTGGAGGAAACCAGAAGACATTATGAGGCTTCAGGGAAGAAATAGCTATCCTTTGTCAAGGCAAAGAAACTGAAAGAAATCCTGACAGATTACTATTTATCATTCTTCATTCACCTTCATGAGCAAGGTTTAGCAGCCTACACAATTCTTTTGTTCAAGCCTGCCTTAACAAGTCAGATACCATATGCCTTACAGGTCGACCTTTCTAACGATGTTCTCAATGAACTACCCCTTCAGCGCTTCCAAAGACCATTTGCTTGGTCATTAGATATGATTCCACATTGTGTATAAATAATGAACAATGAAAAATGTGCTTAGGTTTTGAATTTAAGTCATATTTCTGTTTGTACTCGCCTTGGGGGCCAGAGTTAGTGAATAGTGGCTCTCTCTACAGAGGAAGTCCACTTCCAGTTCTTGGAGGGAGAACTGATTCTATTTCCAGACCCAACGTTTCTTACCAGGAATAAGCTACCCACCAACAGGTGGGGTCCCTAGAGAATCTGCCCTCTGAAGGAAGATGCATCTCTATGTCCAGTGGAGTGCCTAAAGGTCTATCTTCATAAAACTTCAGACTTTATGGGAGGACAGCTGTTCAGATGAGAAACCCTGGGTTCAGAGTTATCTATAACTAAGGGCGAAATTCACCCGTGTTATTCGCAGAACGGATCCAGACAGTACACCCGTTAGTCATGATCCGAGGAAAGTTGCCTCCACAATAAAATTTCTTTAATTATATGGACTTTCAACATCCTTGTTTGCACACCGGCTGGTAGTCATCCAAGGCATTCTTTATGCACTATGCGAAACAAGTGGAGCAACTTATGAGATCTGTGGTAGCAGCAGGTAGAATCTTTAACCTTCTGTTTTAAGTCTGCGAGGAACAGTTTAATTAATTTGGGACGATTAATTAAGAGGGTGCGCGTGTAGTGACTGTATGTGTAATAAATGAAATAATTGTTATTACATGTTCAAAACACATGACGTAATATGTCATTTTGGATGAAGATGCTAGCCGTGAGATTTGCTGTAGTCATGTAAAATCATAAACAGGATGCACTATGCAGCCTCGGCAATATAACATTTTTCTTAAACGTCAACACCAATGCATCAGTGTGTGAAAGATTGTGACGTCACCGGATGCAGGTGTCTTCCGAGAAAGAATGGAAGTTTCCACATTGTGTTTAAAATGCTACGTCAACTAAGCACACGATATCTGTGATATCGATATTTTAATCAGTTCATATCTATACTTCACCAGAATTGGTCATCCGACCAAACCAGCTACACTCCTATGATGGAGATGTTTAACTCTGTTGTTTTTAGAGAATAAATACTTTTAAAGCTAATAAGATGAACTTCGTTATCCAGCCTTAACATCTTAAACAACACATACTCAATGTGTGCTTATAAAAGTAGCACACTAAGAAATGGTGGCAGCGGTTAAACTCTACGAATCAGAGAAAGATCTTCAAGTAACTATAATATTAAACTCTAAGAATTAGAGGAAGATCTTCAAGACATCAAAATAAAGCTGTAAAACCTGAGAAAGATCTTCAAGAACTCAACGTTATCTACATGTATCTACAATTTTGACTAAGTAACATAGTCCATCGAAATATATAACATTTAATGAATGTTATAAATACAAACTGATGAACTGGATCTTCAATCAACATCCTAGGAAACCCAAGGACTGACGTTCAACGTTTACAAAACATATCCAGGAAGCACTACATTCAACGGAAACTCGAACGATACATCGCTAACAAAACATCGAGAGAGAGAGAGAGAGAGAGAGAGAGGATGTGTCGACATCACACAGAACCATATATAAGCTAAGTACAAATTTTTAAATTCATTCCAGTTTGGGCAGTGAAGTTTAGTTATCACGAGTCGTTAGTAGATTATTACTGGGGTGAGTGATTTGCCATTCTTTTATTTTCCTTTCATTAAAGGAAACTGTGTTCAACTCCGAATTCTTATCTAGAATTTTTTCTCTCTTTGTGCTAATTCCTTTTTCTTTCAGAAATTTACAGGAAATATCTTTGTGTTCGGTTTTCTTTCAGAAATTCTCTGGAAATGTCTTGGGATTAGTAACATTGTTTGGGGAATTTTATTATACATATGCGTTTACGCAGTGGACGTCTGTATTCATATAGATATTTTGATAGAATTGCAAGGGGTCGAAGAGATAGGAAAAGAAATACAGCAGTCATGACTCCCCCTGTGAGCCCTACCCCTGGACCTAGTGGCGTAGGCCAGACTAATCCTCCTCCAATTGTGACGCTTGTAAATGCCAGGTCAGCAATCCTTCCTTTTCAGGGTCGAGTCAATGGGTTCTTGCCACAAAATGTGGAGTCATGGATTTCATCCGTCGATGCTCATTTAAATGCCAAACAAATCGTAGACCCATTTGTACAATTACAAGAAGCTAAAAGTTTTATAGATTTTTCTAAGGGGGATGCGAGTGCGTATTTAAGAGGTGTTTCATTTCAAGAAGCAGTTACCTGGGATGATTTCAAAGTTAGGTTACGCGCGGTCTATGGGGGTGAAGAAGCCTTGGATGTAGTATTAACGTTAAGAAATACACTTAATCAAGCCACTATGAATCGGCTTAATGTTATTGAGAGAGCAGCTCTCATAGCTGATAGGCTTAATGAATATCAGGACATTTTAGGTAATTCCACTTGGGTTACTAGGGATAACATCTCCGTGAAAGATTTTTTACGATTAATGTATTTAACTTGCATGACACTTATTTTGCCTGAAGCTTTAGTGCAGTGTTTTGATAAAAAGTTAACGCCTGCAAGTACGGAATTGGATGTATATAAACAGATAAAGAAACACATGTCCAGGTGTCCACATCTCGATCCCGTGTTAACTCAAGTTTTTGCAAAGAATGAAACAAAGCCACAAACAGTGAACGTAGTTAATAGTCAAGTAGCGGGAATGACGTATTATAATTGCAAACGTCAAGGTCACTTAAGCGCGGACTGCAGAACGAAATTCTGCTCGATTCATAACAGTTCAACTCATTCATACAATCAATGTTACTCGCGTAAGACACAACAGAATCCCAGAAATACACAGTCAATTCCACAGTCTGTTCCATATGGAAATAAAAAGAAAAATCCTCATTTTAACAATGAGAAGAAACTATCAAATGTCAATGTAGTTCAGAGTCCAAAGCAAACAAACACTTCTTCGAATATCACTGAGCCTGGGTCGTCAAACCAGACCTCGCAAGGTCAGACTAATTTTCAGAATGTGCAGAGTAAAGCAAATACCACATAGTTAACTCCAGAGGGGAAGAGAGTGATGTTGGGTCAAGGTCATTCATGTCAACATCAATAGTATTGAATAATCAATTTAATGTTTTATCAGATAATTGTGAGACAATAGATTTTCCTATGAAACACATGGCCGAATTAAGTAAAACAGTGCATGCTCCAGTAGATTTGCAACGAATTCATACAATAATAAGCCAAAATGAGTTACGACCAACCTTATATGCTGTAAATTTAGAACACAAATCCTTTACGTTATTTTTTTACTCTGGTAGTACACGTAATATCATGGATTTGAAGACACATCATTTGTTGTTTTCGAACTTTCCGATTGAAAAATCCGGAGTTAGACTCTCGGGTATAGGAAATAATGAATTAAATGTCATAGGCATAACTCATGTTCAGTTCAAAGTCGGTAAACGCACGTTTGCCGATACATTTGTTGTTGTACAAAACATTGATATGTATCCAGCTGTAATTATAGGATACCCATCTATGGGAAATCAAAACATTATCTTAGCCCCTGCCAAGCACGGCGTGTATATCAAAGGGAAATTCTATAAGTCTTCTAATACCTTAAAATCAGTTTTGGATAAAAAGGAGACGACAAATGTAACCGTAACGTACGTTGAAGAACCAATAACTTGTCTCACTAATAAAGAAATAATATATGCGACCCAGCAGAATTCTCGTTCACCCGTAATATCATCTTGCACGCAATCTATCGAGCCGAACGTACCTTCGAATTTAATAGTGCAAATAAAGAAAACATTACCGGGATCTGGAATATTAATCCTTTCCGACACTTTGAAAAGTAACGGATTGTCTGTCACACAAGCTACTTATACAGTAGGCTCACATCAACAATGTAATATTGAAGTCTGTAATTATTTAAATAACACTTTAGTAATTCACAAAAATCAACATATCTTGGATGTAGAAGTTTATAAAAATCGTATTCTTACCGTTGCTGAGATCAATCACTCTCAATCAGTTGCGGATGAATCCCTTTTGCGGTCTATTAAAAATAAAATCAATAAAGACATTCAAGACGCAATGGATAGAAAAATATGTACAGCTGACTCATTTGAATTCCATAAAAACTTAATGGATTCATGCGAGTTAGGTATAGTGCTAGACGGTGCTCTCTCCCATACAAGTGAAAATTGTCTGGATAAGCTTTATCCCTTTGACAATAATGAGTTCAATTGCAGACTGAACAATGGCTCGTGGATACGATACGACAAGGACGGCTTCAATGTATCATGCCCTGACGGATCCACGTCTTTCGCCCACATCTTTGTTGCAGCAGATGGTTGTATCGGGACTTCCCCTAATTCCATAGTGACTGGTCTAAGGACACTCATCAGAGAACGAGCCTACTTCGCGAACTTCACGTGGACCTCTACAACGCCAGCACTACCTCTCCCGTACAACCAACAAGTAGCCAAGCGGTTGATGAAATTAACCGAAATGGACCACCTGTCACCGACTTATAAGGAAATTCTTCACCCCATACTACTAGCAGGACTGGGTATCACGGTGATGATATTTATCGCCGTGAACATCCTTGTTTGGCGTAGGTTATGGTACAGCAGGAAGCTAAAACAGAACGTTTCGCCATGTCCAGACAAAACTCCTTATTTAATTCAGTTTAAAGCCGTTTGAAGTGGCCACCTCATTCGATAAAGGAGTATAATGTTGGAATTTGAGTTTGTAAGAAAAGCTGTTAGTACGCTAGTAATATGTAAATGAGGAAATTTTTTAACTTTGCATGGTTAAAAATACATTTAAAAAAAAAATACATTTAAAAAAATATAAATAATTTTTTCTCTCGGCATCTAATAAAATATATAAGCCGGAATGTTAAAAAGAAAAGAGAAAAAAAAAAATAAAATTAACAGAATCTATGGGCATCTAATAAAATATATCAGCCCTATATATATATATATATATATATATATATATATATATGTACGAAACCGTGGTACGTCTACGTACCAGGAATTCGTGTTTGTGCACTAAAAAATTGAATTTTTACCAAGGTAACAAATATTTTTATTAGTTACCGTATTGTGTTAACCTATGTTTCTGACAAAGGTAACAATTATTCTTTAACAAGTTACCGAATCATATGTATATCAGTATTTTTTTTTGGTACCATATAATCATTTGCTAGCAATGTACCATATATATGATCTGTATTTATCATGCATTTTTTTTTCTTTGCTTTGGTAATATCTTTTCATATGCATTATTGTTATTATTTTTTTATGTGCCTATTTGGACATTCGTCCTCGTTTGCTTATGGCTAAAGTTAAACAACGAATAATACGTATATCCAGTCTTGCCTAGTAAACATGTTTTGGCTTGTTGTTAAATTTTTTTTTGAAAAAATTGATATAGCTGGCCGAGCTAATGTAATAAATGAAATAATTGTTATTACATGTTTAACCCTGGATAGGTACGGTCCTCGGACACCCCTTTAAGGGTATACTCGGACGCGAACGACCCCGACGCCAAAAAAAATTCTTGAAAAATCAGTTTTTGCAGTAACCTCCTTTTTTCTTTTGCCAAAAAAAACTTCAATGAATGCTTAAAACAACTGTAAAGATAAATACTACTCATCTGCAGAAAAACTATTTATTATAAATATTTTAAAAAATTAAGTAGAAAAAAAAAGACCTGACATAAAAATTCATAAAAAAAAAGTTTATACATATATACACAAATCCTTTTAGGAATTGATTCTTGAATGTTTAGGACACATCTTGATGTATTTTGGATGAAGTCAGACCCATGGAGGTGAAGATCTGAAATGAGAAAAAAAGGGTAACTTTTTTTGGCCAAAAAAAATTGTCCAAATTTCATGAATTTTTTTGGGTACCCAAATGAAATAGGAAGTGGCTAATTTTTTTAGGGAATAAACATATGTTATCCTAAAATAGAAATATGTAAAAAAATCTTCATTATTTTGTAAATTACATTTATATCAGGGGCCATATCTAAAGGTAATTTTTTGAGTACTTAGAAATTTCGTAAAAAAATACATATATTTAATATATAATATGATATTTATGCAGGTAAAAATATACCAAAATATCACAAATTCTATAGGGAACAAGAATATATATAGATAGGGCAGCTTACGCTTCGGATATGTCCACAAAATGGCCGCCAACCACACTGACTCAGACTCCCTAATCTGCCACTTGAAATGTAGGAAGGGTATGTCAATTTCAAGGTGTTATTTACTAATCTAATTATTATTGGATATGCATAAAAATTGTATGGTGGGTTGCTGGATAATTGTCGATTATTTTACGAATATAAAATCAAAATTCTGACCCAAAAAATTTTTTTTGAAGGGAAATAAAATCGAAAAAAAAAATGTAAAACAATATTTTAGCTAAAAAAATTTGATGATATTCAATCAAAAAAAAAGTAAACAAAATTTTCCGACAAATAAACATCTAGAAGAATCATTACTCTGTGATAGTTCCTTAGTACGTAGTAATTTTGAAAGAATTGGGAAAAAACGAAAAAATGGCAATCACCGGAAAATCGAACACATACCTATATATACGCCATATCTGGCTAAAAAAAAGATAGGCATGGGTAGCCAGATCATCTAGAAACACTTTCCAACACTATAAAAATATAAGTTTTGCGACACTACTTGCCAATTCCTTACGGTAACATGACTAAGCAAAAAAATGCAAAACAAATAAAAAGGGGCACTCGTGGAAAAATGGCCATTCTAATATACGGCATTTCAGAAAAAAAAAAAATTCAGCCACGTGCTAGGCAAACCATCAAGGCATATTTTCCGACAAATAAACATATAAATGAAATATTACTCTGTGATAGTTCCTTAGTACGTAGTAATTTTGAAAGAAATGGGAAAAAACGAAAAAATGGCAATCACAGGAAAATCGAACACATACTTATATATACGCCATATCTGGCTAAAAAAAAAATAGGCATGGGTAGCCAGATCATCTAGAAACACTTTCCAACACTATAAAAATATAAGTTTTGCGACACTACTTGCCAATTCCTTACGGTAACATGACTAAGCAAAAAAAGGCAAAACAAATAATAAGGGGCACTCGCGGAAAAATGCCCAACATTCTAATATACGGCATCTCAGATAAAAAAAAAAGACATGCACGTGTTAGCCCAACCATCAAGGCACACTTTCTAACACATAAACATGAAAAAAAAATCAATAATATACGGCAATTCCTTACTACGTAGTAAATTTTTACAAATATTGAAAAAAAAACAGAAATTGGCAACCGCAGTTAAATACCCAATATACCAATAACTACGTCGTATCTGACAAAAACAAAATCACGCATGGGTAGCCCGATCATCTAGACACACTTTCCAACATTAAAAAAGCAAAAGTTTTACGACACTATTTCGCAATATCTTACGGAAAAATGACTTGGCAAAAAAATTAAAAAAAATTAAAAAGGGACACTCGCGGTAAAATGCCCGACATTCTAATATACGACATCTCAGATAAAAAAAAAGACATGCACGAGTTAGCCCAACCATCAAGGCACACTTTCTAACACATAAACATGAAAAAAAATGAATAATATACGGCAATTCCTTACTACGTAGTAATTTTTACAAATATTGAAAAAAAAACAGAAATTGGTAACCGCAGTTAAATACCCAATATACCAATAACTACGTCGTATCTGACAAAAACAAAGTCATGCATGGGTAGCCAGATCATCTAGACACACTTTCCAACACTAAACAAGCAAAAGTTTTACGACACTATTTGGCGATATCTTACGGAAAAATGACTTGGCAAAAAAATGAAAAAAAATGAAAAAGGGGCACTCGCGGTAAAATGGTCCTCGTGGTGATGAACGACATTTTAACTAAAAAAAAAAACATGCACATGGTAGCCAAACAATCCACCAAGACTTTCCACAACTGATAACCTATACAAGTTGCACCATTCTACGACAATTTCATAATACGTAATAACTTTGATAATTATGCAAACTACCTCAGAAGGGTAAACTCGGACGCGAACGACCCCGACGCGTCTCAGAAATCGGGGAAGGAGTACAGCTACAGCAATGCACATCTGGACACTACTAGAGCGTGTAGGGGAGACACCTCCTGCAGGTCGATCACCCACAAATTCAGTCACAGGGGTGAGTCACGTGAGAAAAACCTGTTTTTTTTTGACGCTCGGGGTCGCAAACGACCCACCGTACCTATCCAGGGTTAAAACACATGACGTAATATGTCATTTTAGATGAAGATGCTAGTCGTGAGATTTGCTGTAGTCATGTAAAATCATAAACAGGATGCACTATGCAGCCTCGGCAATGTAACATTTTTCTTAAACGTCAACACCAATGCATCAGTGTGTGAAAGATTGTGACGTCACCGGATGCAGGTGTCTTCCGAGAAAGAATGGAAGTTTCCACATTGTGTTTAAAATGCTACGTCAACTAAGCACACGATATCTGTGATATCGATAATTTAATCAGTTCATATCTATACTTCACCAGAATTGGTCATCCGACCAAACCAGCTACACTCCTATGATGGAGATGTTTAACTCTGTTGTTTTTAGAGAATAAATACTTTTAAAGCTAATAAGATGAACTTCGTTATCCAGCCTTAACATCTTAAACAACACATACTCAATGTGTGCTTATAAAAGTAGCACACTAAGATATGTTACTACACGCTGAGCGATAGGCCACGAAAGTGTCCTTACGAACTGTTCCATTGACGTCGGTAATCTATAGCATAATACGGACACTTGTGCCAAGCGTTTTTTACAGTATACAGACTATATCATTATTATCAATAATTCTATTGAAGTGGCAAATCTGTGTCCTAGTAGATGAAACAATATTTTTTGTTGACTGTTTTTCTTTATGCTTTTACGCATATCATCCACATTATATAAATTTTATAAATGTGATCTGATATGTTCGTTTATTAAATTTTAAAAAACTAGTTCATAATGAACCCTGCGTCTTTTCGCCTACACTCATTTTATTTGAAATGTACTGAGCAATAAGATTAAAATATAGATATTTTTATCATGGTATGTCTTTCGAGACTGTTCCCTGATTCAAGCAAAAGTCCACTCACCCTAACCCTTCCTTGGAAGGGTTGACGTGGTACCCTAACGGGTGGGTAACAAAGAGACAAAATTTGTTTCTATGCGGATACAACCATTATCCAATAGTTAATAAGAGTGGTCACTTTGGGGAAGGTGTTAAAAATTCATTCTGACTTAGGCGACTCTTATACAAACTTTGCTTTATAGTGTATAGGGCGAGACCACTATACAAGCTTGTCATTTTGTCATCCATAAATTTTTATGTACTCCTCGAGACTTTTCCAGAGTCTAGTATGACTCATCCCTGTAGGAGGCAGGAAGCACTAACATTGTTCATGCTTAGATGAAATGATGTATGACGGTAACATCATAGGTCTCTAGGTCTAGACGGACCAGGAAAATACTTTCTTGAGAGTACGGCACTGATTGGGAATCCAGATACAGTAATGCTCTGGTAAACTTCCATCAGGACGACATGGCCTGAGACCATAAAACGGATTTTGAGCGAAGTGAAAAATCTATTTTTGGGTGAGGTAGCCATGTCATCCTGATGGACCCGCCCTTCCTTTTATTGTAAAAGGGCTTATTGACCCCTCCCTATAATACAGTATCTGTACCACCTCGTATATCGCTACAAGGAATAAAGAGGGCGCTACCGCCTTCATCAGATACACACTGGAAACGGAATAGGAGAGATGCCTTAGGAGCGGCTCTCTTTTCATTCTCGTTTCAGATTCTTGTTACTATTCTCCATCGAAGCGTTAATACTGTTCGGGGCGAAGATAGCTATGTGACGTGTCAAGAATACGTCCTCTGATATTATGCGATATTCCTGTGAGATTATTTAGGGATATTCGCTTCAGAAGTTAGAATTCTGGATACCTTACGGAAAAATTCTCTGGGAATATCTCACTGTAGTCAAATATACCCTAGAAAGCTACCTAATAGGAACTTCCATCAGGACGACATGGCTACCTCACCCAAAAATAGATTTTTCGCTTCGCTCAAAATCCGTTTTGTCATCCAGTATTTCATTATTGTTATTGTTGTTGTGTTTTCATAAAACTGAGGATAAATATGTTTCTCTCTTCTGCATATTTTATCATTGAATGTTTTTGTATCTTTTAGTCGAATGCTATTTGTATATGTTGCCTTTTGTGGGTGGTTGGTTATATATATTAGCGGATCTGATTAATACATATTCCCATTGATCACTCGAATTATATAGTTACGATATATTAAAAATTTACGTATACTGTCACTCGTATTAATCTGCTACTTGTCATTGTATATCCTATGGTAATCAGTTTAATATCTGTTCA
>NC_090737.1:136368803-136378803 GCF_036898095.1 Palaemon carinicauda
AGAGAGAGAGAGAGAGAGAGAGAGATATGAAAGTCGTCGTTAAGAAAGTTCGTAACATCTAATTAGTAGTGAAGACTTCCAAGGAAGACCCAGAAAGTTTGTGATTGAATTGTGATATGATCCGTATCATCTCCTTTTATTATTATTATTATTATTATTATTATTATTATTATTATTATTATTATTATTATCATTATTATCATTTTTGAAAGGAAAAAGTTATTGATTATTATTATTATTATTATTATTATTTATCATTATTATTATCATTTCTGAAAGGAAAAAGTTACTTATTATTATTATTATTGTTATTATTATTATTATTATTATTATTATTATTATTATTATTATTGTTATTATTATCATTTCTGAAAGGAAAAAGTTACTTATTATTATTATTATTATTATTATTATTATTATTATTAGATAAGCTACAACCCTAGTTGAAAAGCAGGATGCTATAAGCCCAGGGGCTCCAACAGGGAAAATATCCTAGTGAGGAAAGGAAACTACTATGTAAACTATAAAAATGTTAACAAAACAAGAGGAAGAGAAATAAGATAGAATAGTGTTGTTACTGTTATTAAAATAATGTATTTTGATCATTCATTACTTCTTTTATAGTTTTTTTCTTTCCTTATATCCTTTCCTTATTGAGCTATTTTTCCCTGTTGGAGCCCTTGGGCTTGAGCATCCTGCTTTTCAAACTAGAGTTGTAGCTTAGCTAGTGATAATAATAATAATAATAATAATAATAATAATAATATAGGGGAAATTCTCTGTTGTGATGCAACACAATGGAGAAATAACAAATAACTTTACAGTTTTTCGCCCTCTTCATTATGTTCTGTGTAATGACGAAAACCCTATGGCCTTCAGTTTCTTCAGCGCTGATTAAGCTTATCTCTTGAATGGAGGCTCTACGGACATCCTCTATTCCAAGGAAAAGGATTTAGAGTCCTATATTAAGGCTAAGATGCCATTTTTAGCCTTCCTCCTACAGTAAAATTCGCATTTGTCATATGGGATATGATGTCCGTCCTTGCAGATGATATCACGCCCTTGGGGAGAGAGAGAGAGAGAGAGAGAGAGAGAGAGAGAGGAGAGATTCCAAAGATGCTGTTTGAATATAGATGTTTTTATAAAGGAAAATTAGGTCGTTTCAATGCGTGGTGTTGGAGGAACCGTTGTTATTATTCTCTGGAAAAAAAAATCTTTTTTCAAATTGAATTTTATTGTAGACATTTGTTTCCGTTTCAATTTTTTTTTTTTGGAAATCTAATGGAGCATGATTGGCAACTACATGTTAATCCTTTCATATTTTCTTGTAAGCGTCGTGCCAGTTGTATTAATAGTCTAGTAACGATATTCCGTATTCCAGATTCAATGTAAAAGAGAATGGTTCGGTTGAAGAAGCTGGAGTGACATTTAATGAATAGAATTTATTGGATGAAATACCTGATACCGTTCTCAGTCTCCTATGGTAAAAGTGCATGTGTTGCTAACCATAATGTAATTTTCTCTCTCTCTCTCTCTCTCTCTCTCTCTCTCTCTCTCTCTCTCTCTCTCTCTTTACCATGGGATTTTTTTCTTAAGTACAGGTTCTAGCATTAGCTTTGAATCATTGTTTTGTCCCTTGCTAATTCCTTTTTGTTCTTCCCCCCCCCTCTCTCTCTCTCTCTCTCTCTCTCTCTCTCTCTCTGTTTTTTTTTGTCTTTAGTATAGGTCCTATCATTGGCTTGGAATCACTGTTTTGTCCATTGTTAATTTCTCTCTCTCTCTCTCTCTCTCTCTCTCTCTCTCTCTCTCTCTCTCTCTCTCTGTTTTATTTTGTCTTTAGTACATGTCCTATCATTTGCTTTGAATCACTGTTTTGTCCCTTGCTAATTCCTTTTTGTTCTGCCCTCCCTCCCCCTCCCCCCCCCCCCTCGCTCCAAGTTCTCACACCGTTCGTCTTTTTCGTTTCTTATCAAAGACTTTTTTCTTCAGATCAAAAGGTTTCGATCCGGTTATAAATTTCATCTCTCGGTGCAAGCAGCTACTCGGGTCGAAGATTACACGCCCAGCTGACCTCGTTAAAAGGGATACGGAATCTCTTATTGATGCTTTTCACATCTGGAAGGATTCAAATAAAGAATTTCTAATGTTCCTTTCTACGACGTCTCTGTTTTTACCTCATCGAGATACATAATGTGAGGTTTTGTGTTGAGATATGGGGCTGTCGAAAAGAACAGGTTGGGATGTTGAAGAATAGATTTGTAGAAGAAACAATAAACTTCAACTGGCTAACCCCCAAAATATGTATACACACACACATATATATATATATATATATATATTTATATATATATATATGTGTATACACACACACATATATATATATATATATATTATTTATATTATATATATATATGTATATATATCACACGCATATATATATATATATATTCATATATATATATTATATATATATTATATATATATATATATATATATATACATATACATACATATACATATATATATCACCATCATTATCCTCATCATCTCCTCCTACGCCTATTGACGCAAAGAGCCTCTGTTACAGTTCACCAGTCGTCTCTATCTTGAGTTTTTAATTCAATACTTCTCCATTCATCATCTCCTACTTCCTGCTTCGTAGTCCTCAGCCATGTAGATCTGGGTCTTCAAACTCTTCTAGTACACCTAGGGATTCATATGAAACGTTTCTCATCCACAATAAAAGCTTACGTGGTGGGCAACGTTTTAGCATAAAGATGGTGACACGTGAGGTGTTTGGCACCAACAGCTGTAGCCAGGTATTGTGTCGTTTAAAGGTTTAAAGGCCGCTCATGAATGGCAGAGGCAAGGGACAGTGACATTGCTCTGGCTAGCAGGACAATGCTCTAGCATACACACATATATATGTATATATGTATATATATATATATATATATATATATGTATGTATATATATATATATTTATATTTATATTTATATGTGTGTGTATGTAAAGGATATTTTTACATTTACTTTTAGCAATTAATGTTGTTGGTTGGAATGAAATATACTGATAATTATGTTACTTGTCGCATATATATATATATATATATACACCTACAAAAATGTATGTGTTTTCGTCGTCCGTGCAAATGATTAAAAGTTCCATATAGTTGGATTATCTTCTTAAAAAGTAGGATAGTTTAGAACAAATTTGAACACGCTTATGTTCAAACGTTATTCTTGCAATATTCAAAATTTTGTTCATAAATTTGTTCCTTGATGCAGGTTGACTGATAATTTAAAAAAGATTACTTTCTCCCCTTTTTCTTTATCTTTTTCTTCTTATTCTGTGTACGTCTATCAGACGTCTGCCGGGAAGATATATTGTGAGCAGGTGGACTTCTATCGCATTCACCAGTGAAATATATTTGTCATTTTATTGATTGTATACTGAATAGAGTCTTCAGAGGACCGGATTGGCGATCCGCTCATACACAGCATCTGAAAGAAGTCTGAATAAAACGTAGCTTTACGAATTGCAGATAAGGATAGAATCATACTTCGGGAGATACTTCAAAAAGAGATGCGTTAGAAGAGACGTTTTTTTTAAGAGTGATACAACGAAGGACATTTATAAGTGATACTTGAAAGAGAAAAATATAATTTATGATACTTGAAAGAAGAAAAGATAATCCGACATAGATACAAAGTCGTAAATCATTTACAGTTCCATTTTTGCTTCTCCAAATAGGAAGCGATAGATGTTAAATACATATCCTTAGTAGGAGTTCTGAAGGAATCCTAAAAGAATCCTTCAGGAGATAAGGACGAGGAAGGGAATATAAAGCTGTTAGGTACATATTCTTAGTAGGAGTTCTGAAGGAATCCTAAAAGAATCCTTCAGGAGATAGGGACGAGGAAGGGGATATAAAAGCTGTTAGATATATATTCTTAGTAGGATTTCTGAAGGAATCCTAAAAGAATCCTTCAGGAGATAGGGACGAGGAAGGGGATATAAAAGCTGTTAGATACATCTTCTTAGTAGGATTTCTGAAGGAATCCTAAAAGAATCCTTCAGGAGATAAAGACGAGAGAAGGGGATATAAAGCTGTTAGATACATATCCTTAGTAGGATTTCTGAAGGAATCCTAAAAGAATCCTTCAGGAGATAAAGACGAGAGAAGGGGATATAAAGCTGTTAGTAGGATTTCTGAAGGAATCCTAAAAGAATCCTTCAGGAGATAAAGACGAGAGAAGGGGATATAAAGCTGTTAGATACATATCCTTAGTAGGATTTCTGAAGGAATCCTAAAAGAATCCTTCAGGAGATAAAGACGAGAGAAGGGGATATAAAGCTGTTAGTAGGATTTCTGAAGGAATCCTAAAAGAATCCTTCAGGAGATAAAGACGAGAGAAGGGGATATAAAGCTGTTATAGATACATATCCTTAGTAGGATTTCTGAAGGAATCCTAAAAGAATCCTTCAGGAGATAAAGACGAGAGAAGGGGATATAAAGCTGTTAGATACATATCCTTAGTAGGATTTCTGAAGGAATCCTAAAAGAATCCTTCAGGAGATAAAGACGAGAGAAGGGGATATAAAGCTGTTAGTAGGATTTCTGAAGGAATCCTAAAAGAATCCTTCAGGAGATAAAGACGAGAGAAGGGGATATAAAGCTGTTAGTAGGATTTCTGAAGGAATCCTAAAAGAATCCTTCAGGAGATAAAGACGAGAGAAGGGGATATAAAGCTGTTAGATACATATCCTTAGTAGGATTTCTGAAGGAATCCTAAAAGAATCCTTCAGGAGATAAAGACGAGAGAAGGGGATATAAAGCTGTCAGATACATATTCTTAGTAGGATTTCTGAAGGAATCCTAAAAGAATCCTTCAGGAGATAAAGACGAGAGAAGGGGATATAAAGCTGTTAGATACATATTCTTAGTAGGATTTCTGAAGGAATCCTAAAAGAATCCTTCAGGAGATAAAGACGAGAGAAGGGGATATAAAGCTGTTAGTAGGATTTCTGAAGGAATCCTAAAAGAATCCTTCAGGAGATAAAGACGAGAGAAGGGGATATAAAGCTGTTAGTAGGATTTCTGAAGGAATCCTAAAAGAATCCTTCAGGAGATAAAGACGAGAAGGGGATATAAAGCTGTTAGATACATATCCTTAGTAGGATTTCTGAAGGAATCCTAAAAGAATCCTTCAGGAGATAAAGACGAGAGAAGGGGATATAAAGCTGTTAGTAGGATTTCTGAAGGAATCCTAAAAGAATCCTTCAGGAGATAAAGACGAGAGAAGGGGATTTAAAGCTGTTAGATACATATCCTTAGTAGGATTTCTGAAGGAATCCTAAAAGAATCCTTCAGGAGATAAAGACGAGAGAAGGGGATATAAAGCTGTTAGTAGGATTTCTGAAGGAATCCTAAAAGAATCCTTCAGGAGATAAAGACGAGAGAAGGGGATATAAAGCTGTTAGTAGGATTTCTGAAGGAATCCTAAAAGAATCCTTCAGGAGATAAAGACGAGGAAGGGGATATAAAGCTGTTAGATACATATTCTTAGTAGGATTTCTGAAGGAATCCTAAAAGAATCCTTCAGGAGATAAAGACGAGAGAAGGGGATATAAAGCTGTTAGTAGGATTTCTGAAGGAATCCTAAAAGAATCCTTCAGGAGATAAAGACGAGAGAAGGGGATATAAAGCTGTTAGATACATATCCTTAGTAGGATTTCTGAAGGAATCCTAAAAGAATCCTTCAGGAGATAAAGACGAGAGAAGGGGATATAAAGCTGTTAGTAGGATTTCTGAAGGAATCCTAAAAGAATCCTTCAGGAGATAAAGACGAGAGAAGGGGATATAAAGCTGTCAGATACATATTCTTAGTAGGATTTCTGAAGGAATCCTAAAAGAATCCTTCAGGAGATAAAGACGAGAGAAGGGGATATAAAGCTGTTAGTAGGATTTCTGAAGGAATCCTAAAAGAATCCTTCAGGAGATAAAGACGAGAGAAGGGGATATAAAGCTGTCAGATACATATTCTTAGTAGGATTTCTGAAGGAATCCTAAAAGAATCCTTCAGGAGATAAAGACGAGAGAAGGGGATATAAAGCTGTTAGATACATATCCTTAGTAGGATTTCTGAAGGAATCCTAAAAGAATCCTTCAGGAGATAAAGACGAGAGAAGGGGATATAAAGCTGTTAGTAGGATTTCTGAAGGAATCCTAAAAGAATCCTTCAGGAGATAAAGACGAGAGAAGGGGATATAAAGCTGTCAGATAAATATTCTTAGTAGGATTTCTGAAGGAATCCTAAAAGAATCCTTCAGGAGATAAAGACGAGAGAAGGGGATATAAAGCTGTCAGATACATATTCTTAGTAGGATTTCTGAAGGAATCCTAAAAGAATCCTTCAGGAGATAAAGACGAGAGAAGGGGATATAAAGCTGTCAGATACATATTCTTAGTAGGATTTCTGAAGGAATCCTAAAAGAATCCTTCAGAAAATAAAGACGAGAGAAGGGGATATAAAGCTGTCAGATACATATTCTTAGTAGGATTTCTGAAGGAATCCTAAAAGAATCCTTCAGAAAATAAAGACGAGAGAAGGGGATATAAAGCTGTCAGATACATATTCTTAGTAGGATTTCTGAAGGAATCCTAAAAGAATCCTTCAGGAGATAAAGACGAGAGAAGGGGATATAAAGCTGTCAGATACATATTCTTAGTAGGATTTCTGAAGGAATCCTAAAAGAATCCTTCAGGAGATAAAGACGAGAGAAGGGGATATAAAGCTGTTAGATACATATTCTTAGTAGGATTTCTGAAGGAATCCTAAAAGAATCCTTCAGGAGATAAAGACGAGAGAAGGGGATATAAAGCTGTTAGATACATATTCTTAGTAGGAGTTCTGAAGGAATCCTAAAAGAATCCTTCAGGGGATAAAGACGAGAGAAGGGGATATAAAGCTGTTAGTAGGATTTCTGAAGGAATCCTAAAAGAATCCTTCAGAAAATAAAGACGAGAGAAGGGGATATAAAGCTGTCAGATACATATTCTTAGTAGGATTTCTGAGGAATCCTAAAAGAATCCTTCAGGAGATAAAGACGAGAGAAGGGGATATAAAGCTGTCAGATACATATCTTAGTAGGATTTCTGAAGGAATCCTAAAAGAATCCTTCAGGGGATAAAGACGAGAGAAGGGGATATAAAGCTGTTAGATACATATTCTTAGTAGGATTTCTGAAGGAATCCTAAAAGAATCCTTCAGGAGATAAAGGCGAGGAAGGGGACACAAAGCCGTTAGTACATATTCTCAGTAGGATTTCTGAAGGAATCCTTAAAGAATCCTCCAGGAGATAAAGACGAGAGAAGGGAATATATAGCTGTTAGATACATATCCTTAGTAGGAGTTCTGAAGGAATCCTAAAAGAATCCTTCAGGAGATAAAGACGAGGAAGGGGATATAAAACTGTTCGATACATATCCTTAGTAGGATTACTGAAGGAATGCTAAAAGAATCCTTCGGGAGATAAAGACGAGGAAGGGGATATATAAAGCTGTTAGATACATATCCTTAGTAGGATTCTGAAGGAATGCTAAAAGAATCCTTCGGGAGATAAAGACGAGGAAGGGGATATATAAAGCTGTTAGATACATATCCTTAGTAGGATTCTGAAGGAATGCTAAAAGAATCCTTCAGGAGATAAAGACGAGGAAGGGATATAAAGCTGTTAGATACATATACTTAGTAGGATTTCTGAACGAATCCTAAAAGAATCCTTCAGGAGATAAAGAAGGGGATATAAAGCCTGTTTGGGTTTTGGTTGTCTATTAAAAGGAGTTTTCTTCTTGCTGCTCCTTTGTTGGAGACTCGGGTCTGGAAGTTTCATCATTAGCAGACTTGGGTGGAGAAAAAACTTTTTATTTTGCTTCAGATTTCTGCGGAGAGTGAACCTTTCTCTTCGTTGTTTTCATTTATGTTATTTTTTTTTTTGTGATTTAATGATGATAATCAAACTGGATTTTTTTTATTTATTCACTTTATTTAATGTTATATGGATTAGTATTTCATTATTATATTTTGGCTGTAACTAATATGCATATATATATATATATATATACATATATATATATATATATATATACATATATATATATATACATATATATATATATATATATACATATATATATACATATATATATATATATACATATATATATATATATATATATGGCCCTCTTCTTTACACCTTGAAGAGGACCAATGTGTACTGGTAGAGATATAGTGATTTATTTAAATTTCCTTTGCTTCTTTTATGGGTCTTTCTGAGAAAACATGATGAACTGTTCGATCATAGTTATAAGACATATATATATATATATATATATGCATTAAGAGAATAATGACGCTAATAATGTTAATAACTAACATGATTTAACAATGAAGACTTGTTGGGATCTTTATGAAATATACTCCTAAGATAATCATAGAAAATATGAATTTAATTTCATGCTCTGCCAACCAACCGTTGACCATGATTTGAAATGGAAAAAATGTCATCATAAACAAAATTCTCTCTCTCTCTCTCTCTCTCTCTCTCTCTCTCTCTCTCTCATCTTCCAAGGTCACGCAGTACATGAATGAAGGCCTAAGGCCTATGCCAAGGTCAATAGACGTAAGAATCCCTTTCAAATGGAAAAAAGAGAAATTCGGATATGAATGGCAGCAGGATACCTCTCCCCCATCAAAGGACCCAAAGGACCTCCATTAGTTGAGTGTGTGGTGTAGGAGCTAGCGCTCTGTCTATCCCTTCACCTACATTCATACGCACCCAGCCATACACCTACCCTCGTATACACGCACTCAAGGTTGTAGCGGTGTGGTGGAACTAATCACGAGAGAGAGAGAGAGAGAGAGAGAGAGAGAGAGAGAGAGAGGGCAGAGTTACTATTTCAGCGACGTTAGCGCTAGCCTGGCTTTTTTTGCAGATTTAGCGCTGTTTTCCTATATATAGCATGGTTGTGCTATTTTCTGTTTGATGCCTTTTAAGACAAATCCAGAAAGGAATGTTGTGTTTTTCCCGCTAATGATATATGTGATAAACTCTAGACTATATTGAAACTATTTCCGGTTTTATTATTATTATTATTATTATTATTATTATTATTATTATTATTATTATTATTTGCTAAGCTACAACCTTAGTTGGAAGAGGAATGGATCTAACGTTTTTCTGACGCAATTTGGAAGCTCTTGCAGCCGTTATCCAAAATCAGAAATGGTAACCCCCAGAGAGAGAGAGAGAGAGAGAGATTGGTCCCTCACCTGGCTTTCCACCTGGGGGCCCAACTGGGCCCTGGCAGGACCCTTTGCCTTGGGTAACAATGCTCTCAACACCTCCTGCTCCCTGCTGCATTTATGGGGGTCCTCTAAAATACAAATGTTCCCTTCTACTGCTCTTTCTGGTGGTATGGTAAGGGACGGTGCGCCGGCCCTTGGACGCCGGCCCTTGGAGTTTGAGGTCGAAGCACATAAAAAGGGCGTCCCTTCAGGTAGGGAAGCCGTTCAGGTACTCGTTTTTGGTGGTTAAGGTAGTGTGTATGGTTGGTTTTTATATATACCTTGCGTTGGTTAGGTTCCTTTTCCCGGTCCTGTACGGTCTTGTGCTGTGGAGTTTTAAAAGGTTGTTTTGTTAAATTTTGATTCAGTAGGTTTGTTTTTGAATATTGGGGGGTTTGAATTTACATTTTGAGTGTTTAATTTACAATTTGAGTTTTTAATCTACAATTCGAGTTTTTAGATTTATTGTAGCTAAACATGTTTGCAAAATATTTATTCATTAGATGTGTTTTAAATATCAGAGGCTTTGAATTTGCACATTGAGTTTTCAATTTACAATCGGATTTTCTTTTTTAATTGTGGTCTAACATGTTTGAAAACTATTGATTCAGTAGATGTGTTTTTATTATCAGGGGCTTTGAATTTACA
>NC_090737.1:136386303-136393803 GCF_036898095.1 Palaemon carinicauda
CTATTTTATATACATTAAACGTATTTATTTTTCTACTTCTAATATATTGGATTAATTGCGGCTCAGTACTTTTGTTGTAACTTAAACATAACATCCATCTTGAGACTTCAGAGACAGACATTCTACCTCTTAGTCTGTTATTACCTCCGCCAATGAAGCTGGGAGGAGGTTATATTTTTTTGCCCCTGTCTGATTTTGAACAACTCTCTGGCCACAACTTTACTCATAGAGTAGTGAAACTTCCAGGGATTAATTGTTATGTTGAGACGTAGAAGTGAATTAATTTTTAAAGTCCTAGGTCAAAGGACAAGGTCACAGTCAAGCAAAAGGTCGATTGAATTAACCTTAAGGCAAGCTGGTTTTGAGATATAAGCTGCCGTGGAGGAGGTCTGCACTCCAGGAGTGCTTTTCTAGTTTAAGATTTGTTATTCATTTGTTTTTTATAATCAGTTTATATATTCATATATGCAAATTTGACAGTTATTTGGACGGTTGGGTATAAACGACCACGCTTCTCTCTCTCTCTCTCTCTCTCTCTCTCTCTCTCTCTCTCTCTCTCTCTCTCTCTCTCTCTCTCACACACACACACACATAATCGCAGAAACGAGATCACTTCATCTGTGAAGATAAAGGGCTAATGTTGCATAAGTTATCGGGGGTATGGGGGATAATTTATGTCTCTATGTGGCTTGTTGTATGATTGTGAGCTACTCAGGATACCTAATTTATATGTACCGTAAATGAGATTGCTGAGATAACACTGATGTGTGTGTATGTGTGTATTTCCTTTTTGCTTAGTTTCCATATGTCCCGGTTTATATATATATATATATATATATATATATATATATATATATATATATATATACTGTCTATAGACAGTATATATATATATATATATATATATATATATATATATATATATACATATATATATATATATATATATATATATATATATATATATACTGTCTATATACAGTATATATATATATATATATATATATATATACATATATATATATATATATACTGTCTATATACAGTATATATATATATATATATATATATATATATATATATATATATTTTGCTTGGAATTATTATTATTTTTGTTGTTATTGTTGAGTAACATTGATGTGTTTGTGTTTCTTTTTTCCTTAGTTTCCATTTTTACCGGTTTTTATATTTTTTTTGCTTGTAATTTTTATTATTATTAATTTTGTTGTTGTTGATGTTCTTTTGTTGTTGTTGTTTTTGCTGTTTCTATGCATCTCTTGCTTGAGGGACACTGGAGCACACTATCCTATCTTATTTCTCCTCCTCTTGTTTTGTAAAAGTTCTTAATAGTTTATGTAGGAGATATTTATTTTAATGTTGTTACTCTTCTTAAGATATTTTATTTTCCTTTTCCCTTTCCTCACTGGGCTATTTTCCCTGTTGGAGCCCCTGAGATTATAGCATTCTGCTTTTCCAACTAGGGTTGTAGTTTAGCAAGTAATAATAATAATAATCTGATGTTAATTCCATCAATATCGATCTTGCCTTTTTTTTTTTTTTTTTTTTTTCTAGATGACTCAGGACAATCTATTTGTTTACGAGACTTAAATTTCCCTTTCTTATGAAGTGGTAGAGAGATAAGTTGGAGATGTTTATTCAATGGATATAAACAAGTTTATTTTATTTTAGTTGATATTAACTTTTTATCAGTGGTTGAATCAAGACAAAACTTTTGTTTTGTGTTAAGTCTTTATTTACTATTGGGGTGTATGTGTATTTCAAGAAAATAAATCCGAGAGATAATCAGTAAGTCATTAAACAACAGATAAGTTTTGAGAGCTCTACGCATAACTTTTGAAATGTTTTAAAGTTCAAATTGCAACGAATGTTTTTATGTTGAACAGATTGACATCAGTCTTTTTTAATTGGTTATTTATAAAAGATCCATTGTTGCTACTGTTCGTAAAATATTTCTTTGAATTTTTCATTATTTCTCATATATAGTGTATTTATTTCTTTTTTTCTTTTCCTCGCTGAGCTACTATTCCATGTTGGAGCCCTTGGGCTTATAGCATCCTACTTTTCCAACTAGGGGTGTGGCTTAGCTAATAATAATAATAATAATATTAATAATAATAATAATGATAATAATAATAATCTTCTTCTTTGTCTGCATCTTTTCCCACTTTTATGTTTCTGGCCAGCATTCTCCATCTACCTCTGTCCCACACTTTATCACCGGTTAATCCCTTTGATCGAATAATAATAATAATAATAATAATAATAATAATAATAATAACATTGTTTTTTATGGATTACTTTGAATTTTAAGGACACAGTTTAAAAGTAAAGCCAAAGTAAAAAAAAAAGAAAAAAAAGAGATGAACATTAGGTCCAGCGTCATTCGTCTAAATTATTGTTTTTTATGTATATATTTCCATTTCAAATTACACCTTCAGGTTAGTTAGTGAAAAGTTTGAGGTCAACAGTGGACTTTACCGACACCTATTTCGTGTCTGATGCCTTCGAGAGAGAGAGAGAGAGAGAGAGAGAGAGAGAGAGAGAGACTGATGATTGGTTCTAAATACTAGGAGAGGGATCATACACACATGCTCACATGCATACATACACACACGTATGTATATATATATATATATATATATGTGTGTGTGTGTGTGTGTGTGTGTGTGTTTGTGTATATATATATATTTATATATACCTAATATATATATATATATATATATATATATATATATATATATATATATATATATATATATATATATATACATATATATGTATATATATGTGTGTGTGTTTGTGTGTAGAGAGAGAGAGAGAGAGAGAGAGAGAGAGAGAGAGAGAGAGAGCCTTGCAAATATTTTGCAAATGAAGTTCACTCGTGTTCGAGTTTTCACAGCCAAGACAAACAGATAACTGTCTCATGGCTATATCATATCAGCAAGAAGCGATGCTTCAAGATATTTTGTTATCAGTTGGATGTAATTTTCGCTCCTAATTTAAAGGATTAGAAATTTTTTATTATCTCTCCCAGTTGAAAGAAAGATAAATTTTTTTTATATTATTTCTAAGTGAAACTATTTAGTAAGAGCAAGGGGGTGGGGGGTAATCACATTCTATTCGCCCATCCCCTTCTTTTTAATTTGACTCCTGGGAGAGAGGGGGGAACCCCATTATTATTATTATTATTATTATTATTATTATTATTATTATTATTATTATTATTATTATTAGCCAAGCTACAACCCTAGTTGGAAAAGCAAGCTGCTATAAGCCCAAGGGCTCCAACAGGGAAAAATAGCCCAGTGAGGAAAGGAAATAAGGTAATAAATAAATGATGAGAACAAATTAACAATAAATAATTCTAAAAACAGTAAAAAAAAATTTGCTGCAAGTTTGAACTTTAGTAATTTAAGGTTCATATTTCTAATCGAAGCCATATAATAGTAGGAGTGGTTGGTTACTCTTTATGTCCATTCCCCCTACCCACTTTCCTTTTAATTTGACTGTCGTGGGAGAGGGGGGGGCGGTTGGGGGGGGTGTCCCCCATAGATGTAATTTGTGAACGCCTTTCTTCTTCTTCTTCTTCTTCTTCTTCTTCTTTTCCAACTTTTATGTGGGGTCGATGTTTCTGGCCAGTGCTCTCCATCTACCCCTGTTCGTAATACTAGGCAGGCAGTTAATTCTAATAGCCAGGCCTTCTCCATCATGAGGCTCAATACTACACAATATTCTAAAAGTTTTATTCCAGCTGTTACCAAGTTGTGGAATGATCTTCCTAATCGGGTAGTTGAATCAGTAGAACTTCAAAAGTTCAAAGTTGCAGCAAATATTTCTATGTTGACCAGGCTGACATGGGTCTTTTTATAGTTTATATATGACATATCTGTTTTTGACGTTTGTTAATAGTTTATATAGGACATATCTGTGTTGACGTTGTTACTGTTTTTAGAATGATATATTGTTAATTCATTCTCATCATTTATTTATTTCCTTATTTCCTATCCTCACTTGGCTATTTTTCCCTGTTGGAGCCCTTGGGCTTATACCATCTTGCTTTTCCAACTAGGGTTGTAACTTGGCTAATAATAATAATAATAATAGTAATAATAAAAATAATACACTTCATCACCGGTATAAAAAATTACATCAGTGGGGACATGCCTTACCCCCCTTCCTTTTAATTTGACTGTCATGGGAGAGGGGGGGGGGGCGTTTGGGGGTGGGGGTGTCCCCCATAGATGTAATTTGTGAACGCCTTTCTTCTTCTTCTTCTTCTTCTTCTTGTTTGTCTGCATCTTTTCCAACTTTTATGTGGGGTCGATGTTTCTGGCCAGCGTTCTCCATCTACCTCTGTCCAACACTTCATCACCGGTATCAAAAATTACATCAATTGGGACACCTCCTACCCCCTTCCTTTTAATTTGACTGTCATAGGAGAAGGCTTTTGGGGGTGGGGGTGTCCCCAATGATGTAATTTGTGAACGCCTTTCTTCTTCTTCTTCTTCTTTTTCTTATTCTTTTTCTTCTTTGTCTGCATCTTTTCCCACTCCTATGTGGGGTCGATATTTCTGGCCAGTGTTCTCCATCTACCTCTGTCCCACACTTCATCACCGGTATCAAAAATTACATCTATCGGGACAAGCCCTAAACCCCCCCCCCCCCCCTTTCCTTTTAATTTGACTGTCGTGGGTGTGGGGGTAGGGGTGTAATTTGTGAACGCCTTTGGAAGTGTTTATTCCCACATTAATGGCTTCGAACGACTTGCCTTGTGGTCGGTTTTATCATTGTGTTAAATTGCTCGGAAGGGAAAGAATGGGTCGTATAACACATGTCGGGGAATTCTCGCTTTTAACTTCTTCCTATTATTACTTTTTTTTTTCTTTTTGGGATGATTTATTGGGTTGTATTGTATTCCTTTTATTCATATATTTTCTCCGGGGTTTTGTTCGCGAAGAGGAAGTGCCGGGAAGAACTGATTTCTCTTATTTCTTCTTTTGTTCAAGTAATTAGTTCATGGTCCGGATGTGTGAGCGTTTGTTTGTTCTTGAATCTAGATCTTGGACTTTAAATAGTGGTAATGAAATATTATTTATGGATGCTTGAGATTTAATTTTTTTTTTTTTGGCAATGGTTATATAATGTTTATTCTTACGTACATGCACACGTGCATACACACACACACACACACACATATATATATATATATATATATATATATATATATATATATATATATATATATATATATATTATTTCTTGCTAAGCTACAACCCTAGTTGGAAAAGCAAGATGCCATAAGCCTAAGGGCCCCAACTGGGAAAATAGCCCAGTGAGGAAGGGAAACAAGGAAAAATAACATATTTTAAGAACAATGACATTTGAATAAATATTTCATATATATATATATATATATATAATCTATCTATATATATATAATCTATCTATTTATATATATATACATATATAGATAGATTATATATATATATATATAATCTATCTATATATATATATATATATATATATATATAATCTATCTATATATATATATATATATATATATATATATAATCTATCTATATTTATATATATATATATATATATATATATGTGTGTGTGTGTGTGTGTGTGTGTGTGTGTGAGTGTGCATCCTCTTGGTGTGCGTGTTTTTTGCGTATAATTGTTTACTCATTATGGATAAGCTATACACTCTGCAATTAGTCTGTTTGTGATCTTGAATGGGGTGACGAAACGACTAACTACTGCCGACGATAGAGGGCGCTAATGATCCTGCTTTTGGGTTATTGCGATGATGGAAGCGATGAGTGGAAGGGGCCAGAGATTTTAGGGGCAATGAAGTTGCCAAGGGGTCGCTGTTTTAATAAGAGATTCTTCGAGACTCATAGCATATCCCTTAAATTGTGTAAAGGTAGTAGGCTGGCCAAGGCACAATCCACCCGTTTAGATACTACCGTTAGAGAGTTATATAGGGTCCTTTGACTGGCCAGATAGTACTAGTTTAAAGGTTTAAAGCCCGCTCATGAATGGTAAAGGCAAGGGACAGTGACTTTACCCTAGCAAGCTGGACAATATCCTAGAGACTGGCCATATATTACTTGATCAGTGCCTAAGCCCCTCTTCACCCAAGCTAGAACCAGGGAGGGCCAAGCAATGGTTGCTGATGACTCAACAGATAGACCTATAGGGTCCCCCCAAACCCCCAAAAGCTTAGCTTACGAGGATGGTAAGGTTGCAGACACTAAAGGTACTAATTAGTTTGAGCTGGAGTTGTTACCAACCAGGCCTCATATTTGTCTACACATGCCCTGAATAGTCTGGCCTATTCTTTACACAGTCTCCTCTTTCCCTCATATACTTGACAACACTTAGAAAACCGAAAACTTGCTTCTCACTCAAGGTTTAACTACTGCACTGTAATTGTTCAGTGGCCACTTTCCTCTTGGTAAGGGTAGAAGAGACTCTTTAGCTATGGTCAGCAGCTCTTCTAGGAGAAGAACACTCCAAAGTTAAGCCATTGTTCTTTACTCTTGGGTAGTGCCATAACCTCTGTACCATGGTCTACCAATGTCTTGGGTTAGAGTTCTCTTGCTTGAGGGTCCACTCAGGCACACTATTCTATCTGTTTCTGTACTTCCTTTATTATTATTATTATTATTATTATTATTATTATTATTATATATTTCCTAATTTCCTTCACTCACTGTGCTTGAGAGTAAACTCAGGTGTACTATTCTATCTGTTTTCTTATTTCCTTTCCTTACTGGGCTATTTTCCTTTTTGGAGCCCTCGGTCATATACCATCCTGCTTTTCCAAGTAGGGTTGTTGCTTAGCAAATACTACTACTACTACTACTACTACTACTACTACTACTAATAAATAATAATAATAAAGGTATATGAAGCACACTAGAATTGGTATATAAATAGAAGGGTTTTGTGGGGTGGTAACATCAGCTAGGGTGTGGTGGTTGCTTTTGTGGGCGGGGTGGGAGTGGGGGGGGGGGCGGTTGGATTCGTGACGATGATGTATAAGGTCTGACTGTGATGGATGTGGTGACTGTTGTGTTGTTGGAAACAGTTGGGAGTCTGGCTGGGGTTAGTAGTAGACGGCTCGGACGAGAGAGTGCGTAAACGGATGGATGTCTATTGCCGCGTCGAGTGCTGAAAGCACTGACCTTAGGAACTCTCCATGTGGTTCTCTGTCTGTGTGTCTCTTTCTCTTTTTTTTTCTTTTGGATGGGCTGTGTGTTTCTTACATCATTATTCTGTCTCTCCGTCTCTTTCTCTTGTTTTGGATGGTGAAAGGCTATGTGTCTCTTGCACCATATTTCTGTCTCTCCGTCTCTTTCTCTTTTTTTTTTTTGGAAGGGGAGAGGCTATGTGTCTCTTGCATCATTATTCTGTCTCTCCGTCTCTTTCTCTTTTTATTTTTGGTTGGCTATGTGTCTCTTGCACCGT
>NC_090737.1:136406303-136411435 GCF_036898095.1 Palaemon carinicauda
AATGACGCCGTAACTACGGAGTAACTCCCCTTCGACGTCTCTTTTTGGGAGCTCTTCTGGTCCTGTTTACATACGATTTGTATATAAATGAACGACTCCCGTAAGCGTTCGAATAGCCCGGCTCCGACCATGATGCCAATTTAGGGACGTTGAAGTAGATTTATGAACTTCGAAAATGACTCGATTCCGTTGCTTAGTGCGAAGCGGGTTCGGTAGAATTCGGTAATGAGCGATCTGGTGGTTTGGATGCAGTGGTCTTTTTTTTTTTTTTTTTTTTTTTACGGAACATTGTCCAATTTGGTGCAACTGAGGTCGAATAATTGCAGTGTTGCAATTTTTGTTTTCTATATATTCAGTCAGTGGTTTCGTTTGGTTTAATTGGTGTTATATAAATTATATGGAGAACCTTTTTAGTGTCTCGTGGTTTTTTTTTTTTTTTTCGGTCGATCAACGGAACAACGACATTATGCACTTTAGTGCAACTGAGGTCGAATAATTGCAATGTTGCAATTTTATTCTTTATTTGCATTCAAGGGATTTCATTGGATTAATTGAAGTTATATAAATTATATGGCGATTTTTTTTTTAACCCGATAAACTCTGGTCGGAAATTACAGTGTTGCGATTTTTTTTTCTTTACTTGCATCCAATGGTTTTCTTTGGTTTAATTGGCGTTATATAAATTGTGTGAAAGTTCAAATAATTGCAGTGTTGCAATTTTTTCTTTATTTGCATTCATGGTTTTCTTTGGTTTAATTAGTTATATAAATGTTTTTTTTTTTTTAGTTTCCTGTTTTTTGAGTGTTAGTTGTTTTTTTAATAAAGAGATTGGTAAGTTTTTGTTACATTGGCTTGAATATTAATTCTTTTATGTAAGATAGTCTTGGAATACAGTAAAAAGAGATAATTTTGTAATTCAGTTTGTTAGTCGCAGAATATTTTTTATAGATCAATATTATTATTATTATTATTATTTTTTTTTTTTTTTTTTTTTTTGCATTAAAGTGATTATTGTCTAATTAAATGAGGAAAATGCGGGGTCTACTGAACCTTTGTTTTTTTACATGAAATTTATCTTTTATTTTGTCCAACTAAATGAAAAAAAACGTAGAATATTTTTTAATTCACTTTTATTAACAAAAGTTAAACATCATACTGGAAACCCATTATTGTAACGGTAGACTAATCAACAATAATTAAACATCATGTTGTTAACACAATATTGTAACGATAAATTAATCCACATGAAGTTCTATTAGATACAAATTATAGCGTCCTGCTTTTCCAACTGGGTTTGTGGCTTAGCAAGTAATAATGATGATAATAATAATAAATGTTTTGACGTTGTTACTGTTTTTAGAATGATTTATTGTTGATTTGTTCTCATCAATTATTCATTTCCTTATATCCTTTCCTCACTGGGCTATTTTTCCTTATTGGAGCCGTTGGGCTCCTAGCATCTTGCTTTTCCGACCAGGGTTGTAGCTTGGATAATAATAATAATAATAATAATAATAATAATAATAATAATAATAATAATAATAATAATAATATTGAGCCGGAGATTGTAAACAATTTTCCCCTTCGCTATAGCATCTTGCTTTTCCAACCAGGGTTGTAGCTTGGCTAATAATAATAATAATAATAATAGTAATAATAATAATGATAATAATAATAATAATGATAATAATAATAATAATATTGAGCCGGAGATTATAAACAATTTTCCCCTTCGCTCTCTTATCAGGATTTTTTTTTTTGGGGGGGGGGGTAGGGAGGGGGGGGAGGGTGGGGGGCAACTTGTTATTGTTCCCTTCCCAAATTAGGACGTAATCAAACTTTTGCGGAAGAGATCAGAGACACAGAGGGGAAAACTCCGATAGGCTCTTTAATTTGGGTGGATTCATGTTCGCCAAGTTTCTCTCTTCTGAAGGAAAGGGATTTCTCGTTTATTTAGTTTTTTTTTTTTTTGGGGGGGGGCGGTTTCCTTTGTTTCTCATCGATAAATTTTTTTTTTCAAAGTAAAATACTATATATATAGTTTTTTTTTTTTTTTTTTTTTTTTTTTTTTTTTTTTTTTTTTTTTTTTTTACTAAATCTTGTAACATCCTTAATTTTTACATCCTGATATTTGATACACATGTGTACGCAGATTATCACGTACACACACGGGCATGGATTCTGCTAAGATGCATAGGTTCGAATCTTTGCCCAGTCAGAAGGTATTATCATAAATGAATTTCCAGTGGATATACGTTGCTAAAGGTAGAGTTCGGTATTAAATGCCATTGTGGTTGATATTTACAATTTTATACACATTTATATATCATATATACTGTATGTATGTATGTGTGTGTACAGTATATATATATATATATATATATATATATATATATATATATATATATATATATATATATATATATCTGACAGGATGTAACCGTGTTTATACCAATAATTCGTGCATGACTTGGTGCTGTTATTTCAATTATCTTCCTGATAATGAATATAATTATTCTGCATACATCATTTGAAATGAGAGAGAGAGAGAGAGAGAGAGAGAGAGAGAGAGAGAGAGAGAGAGAGAGAGAGAGAGAGAGAGAGAGAGTTTATAATCATAAGACCATTAGTATTTTTGTATTTCGTTTTGTTTAAGTTTATGATTATTGTACTTATTCTTATTGTGCTTATACAAGATGTACGTTCGAACATATAATTACAATTTAGAGTCCTTCTCTAATTGGAATCAATGATGTTTCATAATCAAGATTTTGGGGTAGAGTTCTCTAGCTTGAGGGTATACTCAGGCACACTATTCTACCTTGTTTCTCTTCCTCTGGTTTTTTTTTAGAGTTGTTATAGTTTACATATGAAAAACTTATTTTATTGTTGTTACTGTTCTTAAAATGTTTTATTTTGATCACTAATTAATACTCTTGTAGTTTCCTTATTTCCTTTCCTTACTCGGCTATTTTCCTTGTTGGAGCCCTTGGGGTTATAGCATCTTGCTTTTCCAACTAGGGTTGTAGCTTAGCAAGTAATAATAATAATAATAATAATAATAATAATAATAATAATAATAATAATAATAATAATAATAATAATAATAAGTGGTGGAAGACCTTTTTTAACTTAGATGTAATATGACGTTTTAATTTTGATTTTTAAGTGGTCGGGGTATTTTCTATCTCCAGCGTTTAGCTTGTTTTCATCTGAAGCGTAATGTGATTACTAAAGGATATTTCCTCTCCGTAACCAGTACGAATCTGGGAATATCTTATTAATCAAATCTATATTTATGACGCTATCCAGGGAACCCCCTGCAAGAACCCCCCCTAGCCGTAAGCCGTGTGTGTTGAATAGAGATACAGGATATTAAATACGAAGTAATTATCGTCATAAACCCGGCCGGTCAAAGCAGCTCGCATTGTGACGACGTTCTTGCCTCGTGGTATTCCTAGCTCATTAAGGTTTCAGACGCCGTCGTGAGAGAAGAAGAAGAAGAGGAGGAGGAGGAGGAGGAGGAGGAGAAAAAGGGGGCGGAGGACTTAATCATCCAGTAATTAAGAGATCACCAAGTTGATGGAAGTTGCCTTTTTCGGGTCCTGTCGGAATTGCGGTTGAGTGCTGTCGTAAAAACGGATCTCTTCCTGTGGTATGGAGAAAAAAGAGGCTGTTGCTGCTGTCTGTCTGTCTGTCTGTGTCTCTGTCTTTGTATCTGGCTGTCTGTCTGATCGTCTTGATGCTTAGTGAATTGGTTGAATGTTTAGTATTTTATTTCAGTTTCGATTACTGTTAGGTTTTTTCGATTGGATAGGATTTTTTGTGAAGAATTTTTGGAATTTTTTTAAAGCATTTTACACGAGGCACGATGCTCTCTCTCTCTCTCTCTCTCCCTCTCTCTCTCTCTCTCTCTCTCTCCTCTCTCTCTCTCTCTCTCTCTCTCTCTCTCTCTCTCTCTCTCTCTCTCTCTCTCTCTCTGACATCCTTCAAGACTCGCATTTGTTTTGGTTTTTCAGTTATGTTTTAAATCATATTTCTTATTGTTATTTTATTTCATTTTTTTTTTATTTGAGTTCAATTTCACTTGCTACTAATGTTGCTGATATTATCCAGTATTATAATTGTTATTCTTAAATGAAAAGGTAAAAGTTTATTATAAGAGTATTTTCCGCACACACACAAACACACACACACACACTCATATATATATATATATATTTATATATATATATATATATATATATATATATATACATACATATATATATATATATATATATATATATATATATATAATATATATATATATATATATATATATAAGTATATAAATATATATATATATATATATATATATATATAATATATATATATATATATGTATATATATATATGGAAGAGAGAGAGAGAGAAGGGGAGATAGATAAGATTCTATAGGAAGTAGGATCTGCTCTAGGATACCCAAGGATAAAAATAAAGGAGAACGCCAATAACCTTAAAATGGAAGGAAACTTTGCACATTACTTGTTCTGTGGTCAAGTCCGGCCTTGTAATTACTGTCATTATTCTGTCAGGGCTGCACATTTCGGGAGGTGTAAATCATCCAACAGCTCATTGGGGAAGTGGCTCCAAAACCATATAGCTCCACAGGACTGACTGTTGGCCCCCCCCCCACCCCCCTAACCCCCCCCCTCTCTCTCTCTCTCTCTCTCTCTCTCTCTCTCTCTCTCTCTCTCTCTCTCTCTCTCTCTTCACTGTGTACTTGGCTATAGTGTTTGAAATCTGTGTTGGAAGACTAGATTTTAGTTTGAAATTTCTTTGGGGCAACTAGATTTTAGTTTGAAATTTCTTTGGGGCAACTAGATTTTAGTTTGAAATTTCTTTGGGGCAACTAGATTTTAGTTTGAAATTTCTTTGGGGCAGCTAGATTTTAGTTTGAAATTTCTTTGGGGCAACTAGATTTTAGTTTGAAATTTCTTTGGGGCAACTAGATTTTAGTTTGAAATTTCTTTGGGGCAACTAGATTTTAGTTTGAAATTTCTTTGGGGCAACTAGATTTTAGTTTGAAATTTCTTTGGGGCAACTAGATTTTAGTTTGAAATTTCTTTGGGGCAACTAGATTTAGTTTG